>NC_079364.1:28232575-28533200 GCF_021018895.1 Seriola aureovittata | reverse complement strand
TTACTTACTACATCGAGGCTCAGTGAGATCGATTTATATTGAAAATGTTAGTTAGATAATAGCAGTTATAATGAACACAGAATTATCTGATGTGTACGAGCAACAAACTGGTGGCATTTTCATACATCCCCCTGTTGTACTGTAAACTTCATATTATGTTGTTTACTGTTTCTGCGCTTCCCACATAATGAAATTCAAGAATAATGGATGATCGATCCCAACCCAGCATATTCAAAGGAGAGGAAGACAACCACTGAGAGACTGATGAGTTCACACATTTTCAGTGGAGATCTTAAGATCTTGAATTTCAGAGCCGGCTTTGCCAGCAGACTGGATCCAGTATCATTGTGTTCTATTTGGAACCCAGTTAAAAGCTGTTTGAGATCTCTTTGTAAAAAGAGCCAATTGATTGAAACGGGATGACACTTGGATGCTGGATGTAAATTTGTCTTCACACAAGGTTAAAGTCTCTGCTGGTCTGAGGGACAGAGCGAGCTGACGTGCTGCTGCGAAAGCAAAGTATAGAAGAACCATGTTTTCTGCATGAAGCTTTTGTCACTTCATACACCAAAGTCAAAAGCGTTTTAATATGTTAAAGGTGTGATATTTTTCCCTGAGCCTCAGCCAAGATGGAACCATGATCGATGATACATCATGTCCTGACATCCCGCATAAATATAACAATATAATGTATGTGACTGAACCGTCTTGCAGCATGTTTGCTGTGCATCTAAATTGGCAGCAACTGTATGCCTCACTAAAGTGTCTTACTTTTCTCTCAGTGTCTTTTATTGAGTAAATAATATGGACAGAGCACACAGTTCACTGCAGAGAATCTTTGATGTGTTGTTTCCATGACAGTTGCAATCATACGTACATAGTCACCTCCTGCCTTTATTACATTAATGTGTGCGAGGCATTGTGAGCGGTGGCTGCCGCATAGCAGCAGCTGCCCAGTATGCTAACAGCTGAAGCAAAATGAAGGTGACTGGTAATGGTTATTGTTTTGTCCCTCTCTGCCATTTAATCTCCTTTCAGAGAGCTTCATTAGGCACTGGAAGAGCAAACGACTTGTAGATAAAACCTGATCTGTAAGCCAGGGACACTCAGGACAAGCCAATCTTCATTCACATGCTGGACCAAATGGCAGGAGCACTGGTCCAATTTTCTGTCACATGAGTACTATGTCACAGATCGGAGGGAATGAGAGAGGCGGGATTAGAAATTCATGAGTATTTAGCTATTGTTACAGAATATGATGTTGAAAATAACCAAAACATGTTAATACAGAAACCAACATTAAAAACTAAAGCCATGCTAGCAGCTCTGTGAGGCTTTACTGAAACAGAGCAGTGCTTTGAGCTAAATGCTAACAGACTCACAAGGCAGGTATTATGTTTACCCTCTTAGTTAAACATGTTCCCATAATATTTGGCAATTAGCACTAAAAATAGTACAGCTGAGACTGTCATTAGCTTTGCCAGTATTAATACTGGACAAACTGAAAATTCGACCAGATGGTGGCGCTAGAGGAAAAGTCAGAGGATCATTGAAGTCATTACTCAACAGCCTCTGGGGACCTTGAATATCTGTAGCAAATGTATTAGCAATCCATTCAATGTTATAAAATATTTCATTCTAAACCACAAATGTTGTCCTCATGGTGGTGCCAGAGTGAAATGCTAGGGCATCACCAAAATTCATCCTGTGGGAAACGTGAATGTACGCACCAGATTTCATATCAATCCATCCTAAAGTACTGGAGACATTTGACAATGTTGTTCATTAAGTAGATGTCAAGCTATTTCATTGAAAACTTTTGACCCAATGGCAGCGCAAGAGGAAAAGTTAGAGGATCTATAATTTCATTAGTTTTGAGCCTCTGGGGACCATGAATATCTTTAGAAGATTTCACAGCAATCCATTTGATAGTTGTCAAGATATCACTCCGATCCACAATGTCATAAGAAAAGAATTGTTGTGCTAGAGGAAAAGTCAGGGGATCAAAGTTGGTATGATTTATCCTCTGGTGAGCAGGAATGTCTCATTTTTGTGTCATTCCATCTTGTGGATGTTGAAATGCTTTACAGGATGAGTGAAAACCCACTGATTGTGCCACAAGGAAAATGCAGCTATCACCAAAGACATTACGATTCATTTTGTTGTGACCACAAATGCCTGTAAAATAAAATGCCAGTCAATTAATACAAAAGCTGTTTAGATACTTCCGTCTGGACCAAAGTGGTGGACTAATCCACAGATCAACATAGCCATCCATAGAGCTACGCCACCAGCATTGCTACAAACAAGCTATAAATTAATACCGTACACTTTGCCAGGACTCAAGATTCAAACCAAAAACTGCAGGAGAAGCCAAGTTGGCTACTTTAAATCCAATCTCTCCTTGTATCTCAGCCAGGAATGGCACTCTGAATATAAATGAAACATGCCAATCTTCCCATCCCTATTTTAAATCCACCATCCGCCGCGATAGAAGGGAAGCAGAAAGTACTTTGGCTGTGATTTGTTTCATGTGAGGCACCGGGGAAGTGTGGAAATGTTCAGTTGTTATTAGGAAGGACACAGAGGAGGAGGAGCCGGCGGAAGAAAAGGTGGAGATGGCTACGGCTGCAGCTGTGGGAATGGCGTGAGCATATCAGGCTGAGCAGATTGTGTGGTCTGAGTGGCTATTAAAAGTGACAGGATGGAGGCCTTGGAGTTGGTGAGCCGCCTGATTACACCTCTCCTCCCCAGTCCCCCTATTGACTGTGGTTAGGATGTAGCTTTCCATTTCCTGCTGAAATAAATTAAAAGTCAGAAGTAATTTGCCTGATGGGGGGATGCAGGTGTTTTCTCTATCGTTTTTTTTTTTTTTTTTTTTTTTTTTTGTGCTTCAAAGTTTCTGAATAAAAATTCTCCTAGCCTGGAAATCAATTGAACCTTTGGCTCTTTGATAAGGAAAGGGCTTATTTTCAGCCTGTGACAGTTTTGTGGCAGGGAAGCAAAAAAGGTAGGGATTTGATTAAAGGGGAGATAGTGAGAGATTGAGGTCTTGTTCTTGCCATAGGAAAGATCAAGGCACGTAATCATGTCTGCTACAATGCGGGCTCTACCGCCATGCTCCTGCTCTCTCATTGTCTCTCTCTCTCTCTCTCACACACACACACACACTTGATTTCTTTCAAACACATGCACACACACACACACACACACATACGCATGCAAAGACACATACATGCTGACATTTCCTCATGCGAACTTTGTAGTGACATCTGATAAGTAAGGAATGAAAGAAGGGAAATGCTTTATTTTCCCGCTCAGTACTGTTCTGTCCAACAAAAAAAAATCCCAGCTGAATGAGCTCAGATCCCCGTCTGCAACGCTTTTCTCTCTGAGATTCTCTCTCTACCTGTCAGACGAGTGGCGGACATGCAGCACCTTCACATCCTCTCCAGCAATTTCCTGTTGCTGTTCACAAAAATTTGATTTTACAACCCTCCGAAGTGCACCATCGCCTACTCAGTGAGAATTTTGGTAGTTTTTGGATGGAAGCCTTGAGAGCACCAAAGTAAGGGGTATGGGTGTGAAAACTCCCAAAGCTGTTAAACTGGTGAACTGCAAAGCTTTCAACAGCTAGCTGTGTGACAGTGACGGCTGTATGTGGGTAGACTACTGCCATCGGGATAAATATTGCATGATGCCGCACTGGGGTAAACAGTGACAAAAAAATATTGTGAGATGAGCGCTGTGAAAATGTGTGAAAAGAAAACCTGAATTGTCGAGGAGCATTTCCAATGAAATGAGCGTAATTACTGGACAGATGAGACAGTCGTGATGCTAAAAACGATTGTCCCTATGAGGGAGTCTTAGTGGCATTTTGTCCCGCCCTCTACCAAACATCCGTCCACGAAGACTCCACAGCCACACTGTGGCGCTTGTTGCTGGTGTTCGTGTTGCTGTCGAGAGCATGGCAAGCCCCTTGAACATCAAATAGGCTTTCATGTTTCCTTTATTTTAAATGGCAATGTTTGTACAACACCAGGAATCTGAAGCCGTCTCCTGCTCACAGCTCAGGGGGAGCTTCCATATCACTGAACCTCCCCTGCCTCCCCTCCCCAGGCTGCTCTGGGACACCAAACCCCTCATCCTGAGAGCTCGAAAGGGAACGCATGGAGGCGTCTGGTGTGGGCGTAGGAAAGAGAGGGAGCGACGCAGAGAGACGGAGAGGGTCGAGGCGTGCAGGTTCCCTCTCGCTCTTTGAGTGGCACAGATGGAATTCACATTAGGTGCAGTGTGATCAAAAAGCAGATGACTCAGTGTCGGGCCGTGTTTAGACGCTTGGCTTTACAACTTCAAATAGCACACAGCCGCAGATCACACCGGCCTCCCTTGCACTCCCACATCCCCCCTTCAGAAACACACACACTCGTACACAAACACAGACAAAGACACACACTCACAGCTCTCTCTGGTGAGCCCATCTGGGAGCGAAAAGAGGCCTCGCTTGAAGTGCTTCCCAGGCGAGGTGACTACATAAATAGATGGAGGAAGGAGAAGGGGGGGGGGGCATGTGTGGGGGGTCTTCAGAAAATGGAAGAGAGAACGCAACGCGTTTGGGCACTTTCACCTTCGTTAATTTTAGATGTTGTTTATTCCCCTCCTTTAAGCTTTCCCAGAAGAGAGCTTATTGCCTCAGTACATACTTCCATTTTTCACCAGTGGCTGAGCTGCTGAGGGATAATTTCATCTGACTGTGATTCTGGATCCAGTGATCTGAGTTTGTTCACTTGGAAAACAGCAAAAAGGCTCTCTGTGTTTAGACACTTGCATACAAACCAGCTTGTGTTTAACAAACATAAAGACATCCAGTTACTTTGTAAGGGAGAAAGAGAAGAAGAAGGAGAAAAGATGACCGCGCAAAATCTTTATGGGAGAAAAAAGCACAAACTTTAAAATGCAGATATATACAGTGTTGTGCAAGATGAATGCACAATATTGAATGCAATGAACGCTTCATATTTTTTGTGAATGCTGAACTGAACAAATGCGTTTACAAATGATGCCGCTCACGTTTTACGATGGTTTTAGACACGGCCCCAACATGGCTGGTGCCCGCTGTGCAGGCCGTTTTAAATGTAACTCATATCTGTGATTCTTCAGTGGTATATAATAATTCATTTAGTTTGGGAGTGGCAGTGATTTGGGGCTGGTGATGGATGGGTAGAAGGAGGTTCTATTGAAAAAGAATAGCGGCCTATTTATTTAAAAAAAAATTTAAAAAACGAACAAATGAATGTGAACTAGTTCATTTTCATCTGTATGAACTGAACTTTTTAACTGTCACAGCATTGTATATCTATATATACTATATATATATATATATGTGTGTGTGTGTGTGTGTGTGTGTGTGTGTGTGTGTGTGTGTGTATTCTTTAGAACAGTAACACTGAAAACAAAACACAAAATTAAAAGAAACAAAACAATTTTTCTAACATGGTATATACCACATAGAACAAGATAAATCAAAAAACATGGCCTAACATTAATGGTAATATTGAAAGGGCCACAGAGGTATATACAGTTAGGCCATTTGGCTTGATGAATCATTTAGATATAAACATCATATTAAAGATCTCATCACCAAACTGCAGCAAACATTTAGATTTTTGTACAGAAACAGATCCAGCTTCTCTTTGCATTGTAGGGAAAGTATATTCGAGGCAGTCTTCCTATCAGTCCTACATTACATATCTACAGACATGCTGCAGCTTCCACTCTCAAACCCCTACACTCAGTTTATCATTCTGCACTCACAATCATTACCAGAGATCCCTATAACACTCTGAAACTGGAAAATCTGCCTTTAGATCTTGTGGAACTTTCTACAACACACTCTCAAGATCGACATGCTCACTACCCCTGGACAACTGAAGAGGATGATCTCAAACCTTTTTCCCTCAGTGTGTGAAAGCTTTCATTGAGTATTGTCCTTGTTGCAATCACAGCAAATGAGGGAAACTGGAATGATCTTCGAGGCTTAAATAAATTAAATGGAAAATACAATGCAATTCAAAGTCTAAACAGACTACTGTATTTAAAGTAGGTGATATTCTATATTGTTCTTGTTGTAAACACAGACCAAAGCCAACAATGAACTATGACCAATATTGCTTGAGTAGCCAAAGGTGGATATGGTTTTATTCCTCTCTATGATTTCGATTCTTTGTTGTCCAACACATCAGTGAGCCACACTGTTGCCCTCTGTGACATCTTCATTTATCATCTCTGAACACACAGTTCATGGTGATAAGTTCATCTGACCATATCCCACAGTCCAGGTGTAATCAATACTGACTAGCACAACAAATGCTTGTTCATCCACAGCAGAAAATAGTCCCAGACAAATACTAAATATTTTCTACTGTTTAAGTAAAGTTTGCTGAAAAAATTGTGTCCAGCTGTTTTAGGAAATATTTCACACTTAAAAAACCCCCCAAATTTTTTTTTTAAGATTTACCTCTTCAGTAGGAAGAGGTTAGGGTTGAAGAACTGCAACAGTTTGGTTCGGATGATGTTGTGGTCATGGTGACAAATGAAAACAAAAAAGACATTGTCTGGAAAGTGAGATTTACCTCATAGTAAAAAAGTTGCTACTGCCAATGAATTGAAGTTTGTTAAGGGATAAAGAAAAATCTTTATTTCTGATTGTGTTTGATAAGGTGAAGCCGATGTAGTCTGACTTTTTTTTAATACTCATTTCAGCAGATTTCACAACTCCAGAGCGAGACAGAAGAGGAAGAAGGACAGAGGAGAGAGAGAGAGAGAAGGAGGAAGGTGAGACAGACAGGGAGGAGAGAGAGGGAGCAGTGTGCCAGAGGGAGTCTATCTCCTCTTCAGCAGGAGCTGTCATCCGCTGCCGTCAGAGTGGCTATAAACAAAAAGTGTTTTCTCCCTTAACAAGCTCAACAGGACCTTCAGTGGGGAGACGACACAGAAATGCTTACTCTCCAGGGGTGACAGCCACTGTCTGCCATCAATCAGTCAGACTCACTGCGCTACCCGCAGACGATACCTCAACAAGGGCACGGCTCAGATTCATCACAGAGGGGGAAAAAAAACTAAACAACAGGCATGATGAAATATACACATCAGCACTGCAAGTCATTTAATTTTAATGTGCGATGTGATGGGACAAATTATGCAGGAAAAGAAAAAAAAAAAGCAAAGACAACACCTAAAAATGTATCATAAAGATACATGGCATTAGAATTACAGACGTCAACGTGAACGACCGGCTGTTGGCAAGCACGCGCAATGCAGGGCTCGCTCTCATACCATATGCATGCACCTACACACAGACTCACTTAAGCATTATATCCTTTGAAGCACTGTCAGTGTTTTTGAAACTATGCTCTCTGTCACAGAAATCATTTGAAACACTTCTTTCAGAGTGTCACAGCCCTGTTTGGGCTTTGATCAAAGCCAACAATGTCAATTTTGGGAGGAACTGCTGTGTAGTAATGCATGATGAAACTGTCAGAAAGTTGTTTCAGCTCCCTCCCCTGTGCATCTTAAAATAATCATCTGGTTGCTGCCTCCACATATGTCACCAATTTTTTTTTTTTTATTTTGCAAGGATTTCCTTGATGGTTTACAGGCATTAGCTGACAGGGAACAAAATGGGTTACATTTGTATGATAAAACATCCTATATTACAGCAGGTAATTTACATGTGTAACTGATGTTTGCTTCCTCTGATAAATGCTTGATCTGGTGATTGTCAAGATGCCTTTTCACACACCCGCAGTAAAACCCAAGTAAGCATGCCGGTGACAAGACTGCGTGCTGTATGGTACAGTTTTACAGCCAGTGAAGAAAGTGCTACGAGCCTGCACGAGCAGGAGAGAGGCCCAATTAAACCCGTTGTTTATGAAACAGGCAGAGAGTAGATCTGAATCTGCTGTTGTGATACATTTATCTCTAATGTGGGTAATACAGTTTTTAGTCAGTAAGCAATGTTGACACTTTTCCTAAAGGACCGGGCAAACATATTTAACCATTCCACAGACCGTTTGGTCATCTTTATCTCACAAATGCTGCCTATTTACAGGTTATTATATACCAACAATTCAAAAATTCAAAGTTCATCAAAAATAAATCTGATGTTTTTGTACTTCTAAATATCTTCATGAAAAAAACATTACCTTTTACCTTTACTTCACAAGTGATGACTTTCCATTTTTCATATTGTAAAATACAAAACAGTAATCTAGACCTACCACTCGCTGTGTTATTTTTTGTCTTGTTTCTTTTTCCATCAAGTGGCACATTATTAGAATGATTGTCCGTCACACTCGGGGCCCGTCTCTTGTTACAAATTATGTTTCACTGCCACTAGTCTTCTTCCTCAGAGCCAACTAAGATGACAGAAAATTGGTCCCACAATTGCACTTCTCTTTTTAAAGACTCTTTAATCTGACATTTATGGGGTTTTGTCAGTTTCAGTAGTCAAGTTTGATTCCATATTAGAATATTTATTATATTATTAAGATGTCCTGAAGCTTTGAATGGACCGTAAAGCTAATGTCACCGCGTCAGCCAATCACGAGTGTGTATAAGTTTTTAATCTCTAGTCATATACATCTACTGTTATCTGAGATAACGTCAGCCAAGATTAAACAAAAATCTACAGCCATGATAGCAGCTCCGTGAGACTGCTTTGAACTAAATGCTAAGATCAGTTTGACAACACGTCCACAATGACAATGCTAGCATGCTCATTTTAAAGGGACTATTTGTAAGTTTTAAGAGGTTAAAATACGCCGTCTGAACAGCACTATGTTTTCAGGGAAGATTGGAGACTAGAGTGAGTCGCTATCAGAAACTGGGCTAGCTGGTTAGCGTGCTAACTTCAGTAGGAGAAAAAAACATGATAGAGACAAGAGTTAACATTGACGTTGTTTTTCACTGGTGAGTAAAGGAATGAAGATTGATGCTGGACTTGCAATGTTTTTTCTAGACTCGTAATTAAACAGTTGTTAATGCTAATGCTGGCTATGTAGCAATAACAACATTTATCAACAGCTCCTTTAAGCAGGTATAATGGTACCATGTCGACTATGTTAGTTCAGTGTGAAGGTAAAGCAGGTATTTGGTCATGAGCCAAAGAATTGGAGAAATTCAAATGTGACTTACTGGAAAAGTTAGAGGATCACCAAAGTTATTCCAGTATCGTCCTGTCTGCTAAATGTCTGCAGTCATAATGGATCCCCAAAGTCATAATGATTCATCATGCAACCATGAATGTCTGTACAAAACGTTACACCAATCCATCCAGGGGTGGCTGAGATATTTCAGGAGGACCAACATTGCCATTATACACTCCCAGCACGGCTAAAAATTAATCTTTCACTTGTATTTGAAGTGTGATAAAAATCTTTTGAGCTAACTTCCATTATTAGCCTTGAATGTATACAAAGAGCAGGGCCTAGGAGAATAAAACAAACACAAGGTCTAGGTAATGCATTCTTACAGTTAAAGAAGGAGGTAAAACTTTAGTGCTTTGTTTTTCTTCTTTCATACAGTATGTTGTCCTTTCTTGTTTATCACCAGTCATTTCAAATCAAGCCAGTAGTATTGCACAGCAGCAGTTTTGTTCTCAGTTTTTGTTGTTTCACCTCTCTGTCTTGCAGTGTGAAGCCTATGTAGGTGATGGCCCCTAAAGAAAGAGCATTAGAGGGAAGAAATGTTCTAGGAGCCTTTTATAATAAAAAGAAAGAGAGTGAGGGGGGGCATGAGAGAAAAGGCTAAACCACACTGTGAATCTTCACTCTGATTTATCTGTGAATGGCCTTGGTACAGTGCAAAACAACAACAAAAAAAACACACCTTAGATTTGGCATCACACCAGTCAAATCCTATCATAATCACAACATCTCTGTGTTCGGGAAAACACACACCTGCAAAGCTCAATGCAGAAATGAAAAGGGATTACTGGAAATGAACAGGGCTTCTAATTTGCATTGGCAAACTAATAGTTTGTGCTTAAAGTCTGGCCAAGGGAGCCGGCAGTAAAGACACCAAAGCAGTTTTTAACTTTGTTGATCAAAATAAGGCAACCCAAAAGCCCACTCACTTACTAAATCTAGATTTTCCTGTCTAGTTTTACACAGCACAGCCTCTTGTGGGTATCATGTTGTGACTAAATCTGTGAAGTATCTTGTGCTTGTACAGTGTGTGCCGTCAGTATCTCTTAGGTCTTGTCAAGTGCAGAGGATTACAGAAGAAGGTTTGGATGACAGCGAGTCTGGCTGCAGTGCATCTTGACTTGTGTGAGGAAAGCTCCTGAAGGCCGGTCAGATATTTCTTTTCCCTGCCCTACAGTAGCTTGACTTTGCAGTTAAGGTGAGACCGTATAACTTTTGAGAGAAGAAATAGCTCATTGTTCCTCTTGCAAATGAATAGCTGAGTTGATAGGCAATAAAATGAATTTAATACACTCAGGGGTTTTTACTACAAGAGTTGATGTGGTATAACCAGAAGCTTATAGTGTCTAATGTTAGCTAATGTTAGCTTACTTTAAATATTGCAAAGTAATAGTTTGCTGACTTCGTTAGCTTAGCATTTTTGCTAAATGCCATATACTAAACAATAAATATCACTTGCAGCCACTGCAGTTACATTATGCTACTTCATTTTGAATTTCTATATATTATAATAATGATAATAATAATGAATGAGTGTTGTTTTGATGCTGACTTTTGCTACTGCTATTTTATTCCTTTCCAGAAAAAAAAAAAAAAAATAATAATAATAATAATAATAATAATAATAAAAGACAGACTTTAAGGATGATGTGTTTGCTGCATTATCTAGTAATGACTCCCTCACATGCTTGGCAGAGGATTGCCCGTCTGAGTCTATAGATCTGATTGCTGAATGTGCCCTGCTAGAGTCCTATGAGCTTCTGTACATAGGAAAATAATCCTTGGAGCAGCTGACGAGGCAGTTTATCTAAACACAGGACAGCGCCATGAGCCAACATAATTTAACAACACATTAATCTCTTCACTATTGCAGTCAATAGCATATTAAGCGGGCTACAAAAGCAAAATTAACGAGAAGTAATGCGACACCAGTTGTTCAAAGAGCTCCGGTGAAATCCTGAGCAGTCAGCAGGACTGGCCGTGCCAACTCATTTCTCAGCCACGTGGCTTGCTCACTCTCACACAGGGATATGCCCTTGGGTGAAGAGGTGCTCAGGTTCCGGAGATGTCATCCACAAATGCCATATTTCAAATGGCCTTGGAGGTGATTTTAAGCTTTTTAAATATAGTTCCCACTGAGACACCCACAGGGCAGAGAGAAGACGAACCTGAGTCCCGAGTCTCTGAAGAAGGACTAGTTGTCTTGAAGCATCCACTGTAGCTCCATGAGATACTCTGCAGATTTATGAAATAGAACTATCGCTGATATTATAATAACTTATCATTCTTAAGATGTCAGTTCTGGTTAAAGATATCTCTAATAACACTAGTCCCATAGTTGTGTTTGAATTGACATGTTTATCTATCACTAGGGACACAAAACGCACTTCTAGCAGCAATTCTGTCAGAAATACATCAGGAGACAAATTGTAAATCATGTATCTGAAAATCTCATATTCTCTTTAAAAATCACTGCAGTTGCATTTGTAACAACAACGTTTCTCGTCAAAATGTCCAGACTGGCTGTTGATCTCTTCCTGATCCCATCATTACGTGACATATGGGCACACACACAAATACTATGCATTGTGTGCATTCACCAGGTGTTGTCTACAAAATTCGTTGTTTTGTTGTTTGTTTGGACCTTGTTTATCACAAAGGATATCTGTTCTTCAGATTTGCTTTGTCTTTTGCGGTTTAGTTCCTGTGTAACCTGGTGTCCTGGTTTTTGGTTTTTCTTTGGATTCCTGCCCTTTTGGACTCTGCCTGCTTGTAAATGTTGGACTTCCCCTCATCTACCTGCTCACCTGTCTGTCTACTTTTGGACCCTCCATCCTGTTTTTCTGGGAACCCTAACAGTAATGGCTTTAGGAAAATAAATGCCAGCCACAAAGCACATAAAAAAGTGGGTATGATGAGGATTATAAATTTAATGCACACTGGAGTTACTGATATACAGTTCTTACAACAAAAACGCTTTGGGTATGAAACATTTGTATTTCTGTATTCTTCATGTGTATCTGTCTTTAGAAAGTGAGACCCTGAACTACAAAATAAAATACCTGCACTGTACTTATGCTTTATTACCATTAGACATGCTTTTTAATTTGTATTGAAAAATGTTTCTTGCTGTTGCTTTGGTGTAACAACAAATGTAATATTCATTCAGATATAGTGTTCTGCTAAATTACAAGGGGAAACCGGCCTCTCAAATGTTATCATTGAAATACACCACACAGTAATCTGTGTGTGATCTGTCATTTTTAAGTACTGGGTCTGAACTCAAGTCCACTGTAATAAAACATTGCAGCACCTTAGTTTTGTCTTCAGTCGACAGCTTGTGATTTCCTCCTTCAAATGGGAGGTTTTTATGCACTATTAGAGTGTAACCTGTAATACATACTATTATATAATATTTACTATAAGATCAAGCCTCTTTGCTTCAGAGTGAGTGAAAGAATCAGTGGCTGATATGACTACAGCAAAAAAAAAAAAGAAAGCTCTCAACTGTTATGTGCTGCAAAAATGACAGACTTTCAATTTTATTTACATCAAAAATATGTTTGACTCAGCAACAAATTCAGGAATCAGAGGCTTCGGAGTGGTACGTGTATCGGTAAACTCTTGTCTCCTAAATCACTACTTATCATTGTGTCCTTGAGAGAGCAACTCAAAGCACATACTCTCACGTAGTTACATGTCATTACTGTGAGTTCAGTGTGTTTTCCAGTGATTTTTGTTCTGTATGTGAAGTGTTGTAATCAGCATCCTGTCAGGAAGAGGAGACAGTTACAACCTTTAAACACAACCTATCTTACTAACCCTACCTTTAGGCTCCTGGAGTCAAGGTTTCTCCCCTGGATGATGGTTGAAATGTGCTACTAAATGCTGATTCCATATATATAAACATCAAACAGCTGGTTGCACTAAACACCTGCTGAAAGACAAGATGTCCAACATCCCATATTATCTCAAGTTTGGAGTCTGTAGCATCATGTTGTTTGGCAAAAGAAAGTAGCTATTCAAAAACCAGTGAACAAGGATTAAATATAGATTTTTTTCCCCAGCAGACATTTTGAATTGACACAGTAAGAAAAATGCAAGTGTTGCTAATAAAACTAGTAGTGGCTCTTATTCAAGTGTCCCAACCTATGACAGTGTCAGAGGGAGGGAGCAGGAACAATACCAAGACCTTAACACTGAAGCAGCTACATGAAATTGAGCCATCATTCATCTTTTTTCTGTACCTGCACTCTACTGTCACATGTTAAATATTTCCTGTGATTAAAGCCTATATTATGGCCTATAGTTTTTTTTTCTTTTTGGCAACTGAAACAAGCTGTAAAGACAACACCGCTATTATCATTAGCTCTGTGTTTGGTCTCCACCCACTCCTGAGAGTGGCTTTAACTGCTAAGTGCTCCATTATCACCAGCTAGTTAGCGGTTAACTTTGGAAATAGCTGTATGCCCGCACTCTGACACTGAAGTTTTCACCTTCTACCACCTACACGCCTTTTATATTATTACCAAACTAGCTGCCAGCCATATGAAATGAGAGCATTTCAACCTTAAATAGTGTTACAAACTCAACTGAGCACGGTGTAACAAAGTTTAGCTTTAAGCAGTGCAGGTATGTGACTCACTGAGTTTTCCCCTTGGGGCTTACCGTAGCTGTATGCAGTTGCTGCTGAGACTATTCAGTACTACAAACCTGTACAAACCCATATACTCAAATCGACTTTTATTGATACACTGAAGAATGCCAAAGAGACTGCTTTGGAGCTGTGGGGCTCGCCGATTCCATCACGTACCAGTCAGATTAGTCTAATATTAGTCTGTTACCTTGTTGGCCTGATCCTGATTCCTGCCTCCTGTGACTTCGGAAAATTTTCTGCTGCTTTTTAAGTTACGCAAACCTCCTTTCATAACCATTTCTCCTTGACCTCGATGGAAAACATCATGAAGTCAAGGAAAGATGTGAAAGAGAATTCATAAGGACTTAAGAAAAGACAAACACAGTGCGGAGAGAATACAAGTGCTTTTTTTTAAACCAACTTTATCCAAGACATGGATGATAAGTACTCTTTTCCTAACCTCAAAAACCAAACAAACATTGAAACGTTGAAATATATATGATAATATGAAATACTACATTGTAATATGAAAGAAATATATGAGTAGACAGAGTTTAGTCATGAAGATAATGATTCAATAAAAATAAGGAACCTTTTAGGGGCCAGAATATTATATATTTCTTTTTTTAGTACATGGATTTGGAGCTCATCCTATCATACAAGGATTTCCACAGGTTTTGTTGTTGAGTTGGTTCTGCTGTGATAAAACTACAACTTTCACAGAGGAAGGTCCAGTGTATCCTAAAGGAGATAAGATAGGAAGCACTGAAGCTCCTTATCAATTAGAGAATCCAACCAGCTCTTATCATGGCTCCCACTTAGATCATTGTGGGTAATTTCACTCAGTTAGGAATCTTCCTAAGCAAAACAGAAAACTTTTTGATCGATACTGTAGCATATAATGCTAGCGTGCTCTGCACTCCTGTACCCTGCAAGGTGTGTAAAATCAAATTTAAAAAAAATCTAATACTGGAAAACTCAAAATACTAACTAATACTAACCCTAACCCCATCTGGTACAAAAGTGGAAAAAAAAACATGTGACCATCTCATTACTACAGTTGGGTGATAATTCTCTGTGGGTTCTTGTTAATATAAAAACATAAGTCAGAGTTACTACCTTGTTTTCATTTAAGAGATCAGTGAGATTGTCTCCTTTAAGTCCTGTTGTATCATTATGCAAAAGAAATCATGAAGGCATATGTCTATATATACAGTATGTATGTGTGTGTATGTATGTGTGTGTGTGTGTGTGTGTGTGTGTGTGGCCTGAGGAGGGGGGGGGGGGGGGGGTTTCTTTTTCTCTTCATCAGAAGGAATCTACATAATGTGCCCAACAGCAAACCTACATCAGAACAAGCCCGCAGTACAAACATTGTCTTTACATTGAGGGTAGAATAAGCCACAAGAATAATGCATGCTAACTGTGATATATACCCCAATTAAGCATTCGAGAAATTTACATAACAGAAAAAAAACAACTTCAATTAGCACATGAGCAATGACTGCTGGCATTTGATTGCAGGAGGGAAATACACAGGACAATAAACATAATTTACAAGATGTTTAATTTTGTGTTTGGAAAATTGAATCCACCGGCAGCAAAAAATTCGCGGCATGTTTGTGGGAAGAAGCGTCGTGAGTCGTCGTGATTGATGGGAGCAAACTAATCTGTGTCTGTTTGCGCTGCACAAGCAACATAACTCAACCTTTAACTGTTTGGATGGCGAAAAACACCAACAGAAGCAAAAGTATACGCGGCTGCGGCAGGAAGAGGCACACAGGAAGAATTTCTCGTGTGTAATTTTGTTGCCGTTCAACCTAATCAAGTCTACCTCAGTCATATGCAGATCCCCATGGAAATATAGAGATTCATCATCTTTTATACTCCACGGTTCACCGTCCCTGAGTACGAGGAAATAATTTCAATTTCTCCTCTTGATGAGCTTCTACTCATGGGCAATTATCTCAACACAATAGATGGCACCTTGGTGAACAATTCTGCCGCTGCTGTCCACGCTGAGAGGGAGGCAGACAGGGAGAGAGAGAGGGGAAGAAAGACAGCTCATGAACCCTCCCACTTTACCATCAGAGCCAGGGAGTGCAGGGCGAGAGAGCTCCGGCACTGACTAATTTTGTGCTTTGCAAAACATGACAGCATGTGAATTGTAATGACAACACATAAACTTTATTGGGTTAGGTCATTTTCTGATGACGAGACGGTAATGATGATGATAATAAGTAGAAGACAGAAGGAAAGACAATCCAATAAACAGCGTCGTGTCACCCCGAAACAACACAGCATTTGCATGTTTGGCTTTTCTCCAGTTCAGAGAACAAAGATACGCGTTTTATTAAAACAAGACAATAAGAAAAATAGCATGTAACGGAGTACAAACTAAATGCCTGCGATAATAAAAATTTTCCTTGTTAGACTCTTTCAAGTGATACAAGTTGAAGCACGTGTGAGTATTTTCAGACGACAGGTCCAACGACTGACATGGAACACACAATACTCAATATCCAATCCGAGAGGGGCCATCAGTGCGACTGAAAGGTTTAGATTCCCTCAGGGTTGGAAAATCCATACTGTAAAGACATATGCTTATGTGAGAGTCATTAGAGTCTTGGGAAAAAGGCGTGAATTGATGTCGAGCTACAGGAGTAAAGATGTCCTGACGGTGCCGTGGGTTGTCGTACCACTGTGTTCAGGGATTCTTTTTTTTCCAGCCTGACATAAATAAAGGTCGTTCAAATCATTGGTTTTCTCTGTCCAACACTTCTCTCTTCAGAGGTGTGTGTCTCTGAGTAGCCGTGGGGGTTTATAACACAGACTGTGTAATTGCTGTGCCCCTGGTTTGAGTCTGACCGGTGACCATTGTTGCATGTCCGACCTCGTCTCTCCTCTCTCATTCCCTGTCACCTTCTCTGACTGCGCTCAACAATAAAGGCAAAAGTTCCAAAACAAAATGTTTAACCCTGCATTCATTCATTTTTTTTTTTAGCACAACAAGCTGCAAACACAACACTGACACACCATCTCTTGAGGAAACATGTTAGTAAACAGTTCCCTCTGTACACAGTCAGCAGATACTGCAACATTAGCATTAATCATTCATCAAATAGCCACAACACGGGTTTCTAGCTACTTGATCAGCTGCCTAGAAATGAGACGAGATGCTCAGACTAAAGCAAAACAGTGACGTGGCAGGTGATAAAACCCACACACACACAATGAGCTAAAAGACACTGAAACCCTCGAGCTGAGGGGAACTGCAGAGACATGAATGACCCCTTTCACATTGTGTTATTTGATCCATTATTGTGACGGTATACGTAATATTTAGACCGAGATGCAGGCACTAAACCCGGGCAGAGTGTTGGCTAGGTACGTATTAGGAAAAATGGGGGTTGAAGGTGAAGGTGAGGGGTGAAGGGCGAGGGTGGAGGCAGGCTGGCTGTTAGGAGAGAGGTGAGATGGCGCCCGGCTGAAGACTGAGGTCTGAGGTGTAATCTGGCAGGTGAGGAGTGAAGCAGTGTGGGCTGCAGCTCTGGTCTAGCTCAAGCAGTGAGGCAGGCCGAACAATCTGGCGTCAGGTGTGCAGGACTGCCAGGAGCCCCGGAGAGGTAGCCACGCCCACCACACGCACCTACACACACACACACACACACACACACACACACAGACACACACACAGACACACACACACACACACACACACACACAGACACAAGGGAAACACAAGAGAAGAGAGAAAAAACTAACTCACAGCCTGAGCCATGACAATTATAATTAAATACATATATAATATATCTAGAGCAAGTTTACATGTTATTTGCAGAATCTCGTATGTTGTCTATGCACATACGTATATGGATTCTGCATTTCAGTTAAGCAGCTCTGAAAGAAGAATGAACATAACCAGCCTGCTCAAGTGTTTCTAACTTTGCAGCTTGTCAGACCTTGTTGAGAAAGCACAGTCCAGATTTAGCCACAAGCCCTTCAAAGCTTTCCTCAGGTGTTTGTGCTCCTCATCCTTGAACTCTGTACTGGTTGGTATATTCTTTAGCCAGTAGCACCCATAGCTTGCTCTATAGCTTGTGGCAGAAATCAGACAGCAGACACTGTTAAGTGTTTGTTTTTGGTGGATTTCAATGTCCACGTTTGCAACTTTCCACTCAATAAATTTTCAGTCAACACACCCGACTATTGCTGGGCACTGTTGGTGTGTGTGTCAAAGTTAGATATTTAGAATTTAGGTTTGGCTCAGTTTTACCTGCATATCACAGATAGTGGGTTGGAGTGAAAACAGAGCTATGAGACAACTTGTGAGGTGACCTGGGATTTAGTGAGCTAACACATTCAAAAGAGTCACCCCACCTTCAACCAATCATGAATTTATGATCTTCAATAGAATAAGAGCATGAGGTGCTCTGCCACCATGACACTTTTTCTGGTACATTTCATCTGAAGTCACCTCAATGTCGTGTTAGAGATGATCACTGAAGTGACAGACCTTCATGCACAGTGGGTCAAACTCTGTGTTTGTGTTACCTGCTGGACAAAGGCCACACTTCCCGGATTGTCTTCCGTCGCTTTATTGCAAGGCATCAGACACTGCAAGAGCACAACTTCCCTTCCAATTGTAAAGGGAAAAAAAAGAATTGTTGCAGTATCTCTTCTGCACATCTGATACATAAAGAGAAAGTAAAGCTATACTAAACTTGCCGGTTACGTAGCAACATTACAACCTTTTCACTCTGCAAAACTGCAATAGAAACCCGGCAACAGACTGTACCGACATTTACCAGCGAATTTTTTTGCTTTAAAGTGGACGCTGTGGATCACACACGTAAAATTCAGCGTTTGTTTCGTGGCACGGTTAGATTGTGAGGCACAGGTGTTTGAGCTGAATGAAATTGTGCGCTGGGCAGAAATAAAATTCTTGCACAGTCTGGGACAGGCTTACAAATTCCCGGCAGTGGGTAGATCTTCCACAGCACTCAGACAGAAGTGATGAGAGTCAAAAGAACATCTGAGTCATTTGGTCCTCATCAACATCCCTGTCAGCCCCCCACAGATATATTATGGTAATTTTATGCTATGTGGGGCATTGGAAGTCTTACTAATTGCCTCTTGTTAAGGTGGACTGTATCGTGATTAAAGACTATACAGCGGCTGTGTAACATTTCACAGTATTAAGTGTATTTTTGTCTGACCTACTCCACTACACTACAGCTGTCACAGATCTCATAGTTCATATTACAAGCTCCATAGCCTCGGAGCGGAAGCATTATTTTATACTCCTTTGATTTTCAGGACTCCCTGACTGTCTCACATGTCCGGACTCCAGGTGCGATTCTATAAAAGTAGCATTTTTGATTTACAGGGCCATTACCGAGCGATCCGGAGACACTGGTTTGGTGTCAAAAGAGCATATCATTATTCTGTTGTATGACAAAGCAGTTTGCCAAAGGGGACTGTAATTACATCGTTGTCTGCTTTTCAGTTGACTCCCGGCAAGGGAATTATTGGTAATCATCCATGTAATGCGGTGCCACTCAGTTTTTGACAGCTGAGTGAAACCACAGCGCTGTGGTTTTGTCTTTTAGATGTAAAATCAGAGCTAAAAACCCCATCTGTTCCACAGGCGCAGCGTGCTGTTTTTCTTATGTGTGTCTTCTCACCAGCATCCATAGTGCAGGAAGACAAAAGGCCCTCAGAGTATACAGTACATAGTCATTTCTACCATATCAGCTGAGAGATGTTGCCCAAAAAATGCATTATAAAGAAAATAAAGAAATAATAAATAGTAATGCAGGCTATTCTCCTGGAAAGGTGCCATTATGCCCGATCAAACACACATACTGTAGCACAAAAAACAACAATAACCTCCACCCCAAAAAGGACATCATTATTATTTAAAGCATCCATCTCTGCTCTTAAACCCCTTCACCTTCTTCATGCTGGAGATGCCCTGTCCGCATGAGTGGCTTGCTGTCTTTGTGCTGCCATTTAATAAGCATTCTTTAACCTCAAGGGACGAGGCCTTCTACTGACTCTTGCAGTGCTAGACAGGAACGCTGTGACACCAAAAAACCAGATCTCTTATCTGTCGCCTTCTCTGCCTGCAATTGTCAGCAAAAAAAAATATAAAATAAATAAATAAATAAATAATATATAAAAAAAAAAAAGAAAAAAAAGAAAAACAAACTCCAGTGAAGCTTCCGTCTCCAAAACCGGTGGTGCTGTCAGCTCCTATTTAGACTCTGTGTTTATTCCCTGCTCAGGCTTTTCATTTATTTAACAGAAAAATATGCGTTGGGGTGGTGACTCGCAGGAAGACATGTCAAGACACATCGTGAAACCAGCAGTGTCAGGACAGTTAACACTTCAGTAGACAGCACGGTTGGTAAGAGTGCTCACACAGTGATTGTGTTGTGTGTCAATGTCAACAACAAGCACCTTGGCAACACTGAGGTTTTTTTTTTTAAGCCTTTAAGTCCATGGATGTTTTTGAAATCTATACTTATAGAAGCAGCTGTGTTGTGTCATTAGAGAAGTGGCATCAGTTTTTTTTCAGTGCAACCAAAGTCAACTAATAACCTGAATAGCTCCTTTCCAAGCAATCCAGCTCCAAGCTCACATCTTATTTCTCAGTACCGGAGGCAGATAGCAGATAGGAAAAAAAGAAAGCGGAAGAAGAAGAAGAAGAAGAAGAAGAAGAGGGCATTTTGGCAGTGCATTGTTTGACTTTCAGCAGATCGAGCCCTCAGCAGAGGAGAGAGTGAGTCAGATTAATAAATAAGAATGCATAAAGGGTGAGCAGTGCTAGCGGGTCTCCCTTGGATATTGCTGAGGAGTCTGCACACCTGCCCAGACTGTCAAGCACCAGTAGGCTTTAGTGATTTGGTTTAAGGTAAATTTAGCACAGGCCACTGGGGATTTTACATCCAATTCTCTTTTTTCATAATATAATAGACGTTGGAGTGGAGGGGAAAGTCAAATAAATCATCTACAGGTGGCCAGTTGGGTCCTCAGTCACCGGCTTTGTCAAATTAAATAGTTAGGATTCAAAAGTTGCTCACCTCCAGCTTGGCGTAACTAAAAGAAGTCATTTGGATGCATTAAAGGAGACCTCCAGAAAGGGAGACAGGTGGCTAATACCAATTATATTGGTGAATGCGAAGGGTGTTTATGGAAAACTTATAAAAGATATGGCAGATAAAACTTGCATTACACATACATTTGGTGAAAATCAATTATTGATGATTCTGCAAAGCCCAAGATTACATTGGTTAAGATTAAGGAAAGATTGTGGCTATGATAAATAAATATGGTAACTGGGGTTTTATCACTAAAAGGTGAAGGTTAGGGAAAGAATGTAGTTGCGGTTGATAAAAAGACAAATGTTTTTGTGACTGAACGCGACATTGTCCAATAAAAAATCATTTCATTTCATCAATTCATTTGCAATTCAGTTTGTCATTACTTTGATATTGTTCTATAGTCTCGTGAAAGAAATTGAGAATCACCTCAGTGAGAAGTACTCAGTATTAAATCTATTGCAAGTGTGAACCCATCCAGTGTGTGATAAGAGGACACAAAGACACCAAGGTTTGAGCTGTTGCCACTCTCTCATCCAGGGACGATGTGAACATTCACAGTTGACTGGAAGCATTTCCAAACTCATCAATTTAGGCAGCTGCCAGTGAATAGAAGATTTAATATCTCAGACATAAAAGGCTCGGTTCACACTGCACGCCTTGACTCAACGCTTATATCTGATACTTTTGAATGACCCTTGATGCGAGTTTGGGTTTTTGACTGACTTGAGGCATCTCCACAACTGTGAAGCCCCTGAAATAGTGTTTAAAGCCCCTGAAGATTCGGTTTCAAATATTAAGACTTTTTCTCTAACGAAAAATAAACAGGCTTTTGAACAATGAAACTTTCAGTCCAGAAAAAAAACAGTTGCTATTCATTTAAAAGCACAAAAACATCTGCTTTATTGGCATGATGGGTGTGGTTTGATCAGTTTTGATCAGTTGCCTGGCAACATAAGCAAACAGTGCAAAATCTGTAATCACATTTTCATTGAAATGGTGCCAAACTGTGATTGGGTGATGCTGCGCCGCTCACTTCAAACCAGTGAGAAAAACAAAGAGCCAAACACAACAACCTCATTGCAAGACATTACTGCCATCAGAGCTAATGCCGGCTTAGTTAACCTTTCATAGTCAGTTTCAACCGTCACTTATTTTTTTACATGGCATTGAATACTTCAGAGTAAAATGTACTCCTTTGCCTGGATGTGACTGTCCAGTACAGCCAAATAAATGACTTCTAAATAACCAAAGCATATCATCTTAATAATAACCTGAATATCCTGGAAAATAAAAAAGAAATAGTTTGACAGTAAAGCAAATCACAGTACGTTGGTGTTATGAAAAAACAGGAAACACATGCAGGTTTTGAGTCCTTATAGATCCAATGAAACGAGCAGTGACCACTCATTGTCTAGTGCTCTGCCCAAACCTGTTTTTTTTTTGTTTGTTTGTTTTTTTTCAGAAAAGAGCGCATCACATTAGGTTGGTGCTGATACAATTTCATGGAATCTTGCAGTTTACTCATGTGACATGGACACCCATAGGCATTAGTAGATAATCTATATAATTAGCACATCTGCGTTATGTATACGTTTCATCATAACTGTTTAAGAGGAAGTTTATTCACTGCACACATCGGTCTCTCGGTGTGCTGTAGATTTGACCAATGTAAGGCCGACGTGGCCCAAGAGTACTAGAGAGAGAGAGAGAGAGAGAGAGAGAGAGAGAGAGAGGTGCTGGCAATGGGCAGCTTGAGGCACGTACACTCGTTAGCCCTGCTCGCTCTCCCTTTCAAATGGGGCCTTAATGATTTATAGATGTTTGCTTTAAAAAGTCATTGGCATTAATCCCATGGCTCATTAACCATTTAATTAAAATTAAATTCTGTGTTAGAACTAAAACAGATTGAGAGTATTTCCTCCTGGTGGGAGGCTGTTGAATCACCTCGTTTTCGGAAACGCTCCGTGTGAGGGGGATATGTACCAACACACAGCTGACATGTAGGAACAACCGCTAGTCAGGTCAAAAGCAGGACTGACTGCACAGATTGATCACAGCTCAGACTCAGGTTACCACTGGAATCTTTATATTTTTGCTTCAGCATGCCTGACATGATTTCATATGGCTTATTGATCTGGAAAAAAAAAGAGTAACTAAAGTGTTTGTGTGTTTATCCTCATCAGCAGCAGCGTAAGTGCAAATAAGCTTCAAGTGGACAGCAGGTGAGTCATGACCTGGATATAGAGGAGTATCTTTTTCACCTGCTGGGAATTAGTTGTATAAACATGAGTGTGAACTGTGACACCACACGGATCACCATACTGGCTCATATTTTCATTTTTCCAGTCTACTGCCTGAATTTCAGATTCCAAGAAAATCTCTCTTTGCAGCTTTCCATTATTTCTGATGGCAACTACAAAGCAGCACCATGCAAGACCCTTACATAACAATACACCTGCCTTGTATGCTCAGTCGCTGAGATTTTAGATTTGCCCAAAATAAGTTCTGCTGACAGGGTGGTCATTAGTGGAAATATTCTCAGCACGTATAAAGTGACTAATTTAACAGGTATAAAGTGCACTGAGCTGAAGCATATCTGTGGTCTTTTTCTGCCAACAGTAAGAGTATGCAGTTCACTCATAAAATTATATAATAGTTTGATATTTTGGAAAAGGCACTTGTTCATTTTCCATCTGAGAGTTAGATGAGAAGACTGATGCTCTTGTATCAGTACAGTAAATATGAAGCTACAGCTGATGGAAGCTCATCTTAATATAAACAATGAAAACAAACAGCTAGTCTGGCTCTGTCTAAAGGTTACAAAACTTAATTTTAAATCAGAAATAATTTTAATTAATCAACACCTTAAATGTTCAATCCGTGCTTTCCAAGTAGTCATATTTCAAACTCAACGTCAATGTTAGCAATGACTCCAGGAAGCTATTGTGTCTAGTTAAAGGGGCTGTTTGTAAGTTTTCCCTGCTGCTGAATGTGGTTTCTTTCCAGGAGTGGGTGATGGTGATTGTCGCTTAACAAGATGAGCTTCAGCCATCGTTGTCTTCATAATACAAGAGGTTATAAATCGTCCTCTAAGCGGCAGTATGTCTGCACGGCAGATTGAAAGCTACAGTCATTCGCTATTGGAAGGTGATGAGAGATGCTCGCTGGTTAGCGTGCTAACTTTAGGAGATGACAACATGCAATGGAGAGTTAACATTGGCATTGCTTTCCACCACTGGAGACAGCTCTTGGCGACATTTTCTTCTAAAATGGTAAGTAAATAGCTGTTGATGCTAACCGTGGCTATGTGGCAATAACGAAACTTGTTTGATTGTCAAATACAAACTTTTTTTTTATGGATTAAACAGACAACATATAAAATGTTAATTATTGAGCTTTATAGATGCTGCTAGGTAGATTTTGTTACCTTTAGACAGAGGTAGGCTAGCTGTTTTTTCTAGCTTGTTGCCTGTTTTAATGTTAAGCTAAGCTAGCTGCCTGCTTTATGTATTATTTATATTTAGCATACACAAGAGTGGTATCAAATCTTCTCATCTTAAAAATTGTATTTCCGAGATTTTTTTTCAACTCTACCCTCCAAACCTTAACAACAACAATAATAATATAAACAACAATCTTCTGCTAGTTGGTGCTTCTGAAGTGTCTTTTTTTATTATCATCTAAGACATTTGGCTCAGGTTGTATAGTGATTACCATCAACAAGCTTTTATCTCTGAAAATGTGTGTAAAAACACTGTTTCCCTGTTTTCTGTATTTTGTTCAAAAAAGTTATAATTTAGCCTCTCAGAGAATATTTGCTTGAGAACAAAAACCCTATCATTACATCTGACGATTCTCTTTCAGTATTTCCTGCTACCAGCAGTAACAGCAACAAGTCATATTGGAGAGCTTTACTGCAACAGTGATACAGTGTAATTAAGAGGTAACACTCCATCACTGGCCCCAGAATCTGTGTAGTACCTTAAATTGCTTTCTAAATACGTCTATGTTATCCAATATGTGGTTTTCTCTGCGTGTTTCAACAAAGTGAAATGAACTTGGTGGGAGGATGGAAGTAAAAAAGCAAAGATTGATCGCTGTGCTCATTGGAGTAATTCAACCCCAGTCATTTTCCTCTGCAGGTTTTTATAGCATTTAAAATAGCAACACGGTAATGGGCCACACACACACACACAAACACAGAAACAAAGATGTGTGCACGCAGAGACACACATACGCAAGCACTTTGCAGGACAACATGTGGTCTCAAAGTGCTGGGAAATGAAAGAGGGTCGAAGGGATTAATTCACGTCTCCTGAAATACTCCTTTGAAAGTGTATTTGTTTGCCACCTATGTAAGCTGAGATATGATGGTCCATTTTGGTTATCTGATCATCTCTCTTCCACATATCTACTCTACTCATTTAGAAGTCAGACATTTACCAGGCAAAAGCGTATTCTGTATGTTGCATGAGTGGTGTACACTGAGTTTCTTACTGCCTGAGCAGTTAAGCCTATAGCTCTTATCACTGTTAACCACTTGAGATATTGTCCAAAGCACAGGCCGATTTACAGGCTTACTCATTCAAACTATAAAGCAAAGTCAAGCACAGTGAAATAGGCAGCAGCCATACCAGCATTGCCCACATTCCCACATTCTTGTTTTCATTTGTTTTAAGTGTATTGTGTGAAGTTTGCACTAAATAAATTTCTCAGTGTTACGTTCTGGTCAAGACTGTCATTAAAAGTGTTTAACAGCCATTGCCTGGCCATTGATATGTAAAGCTAATTACGGGGGTGCAACAATTCCACACCGTGAAATCAGTACTGCAAAGTCATGAGGGGTGTTTCTGTGCTGAAGACCACTGAGAAATAATTTGCTGTCTTTAATTGAAAGGGGCAGTTACCTGGCATTTTTTAAACACTCATCATTCTAGTCTTGTTCTAGTCTAGTCTTGTTGTTGTTGTTGTTGTTTTTGTTGTTGCTATTTTGTTTTGTTTTGTTTTCTGCTACAGCATCCATTTCTGCTCTGAATCACAGGCCCAAAGAAGCCTTTTGTATGTAATGTTTATTGCCGTCATGATTGTACCACCTCTCTTTGCAGTAACCAGAATGTCATTAGTTCAGCATCTACACTGACCAGTCGTGGTTAATCTGTATGCATAAAGCAGCAGTCACCTCGGCCTGCAGCCTGAGATGCAACCTACCGTTAACAAACCACATTAGCTTCCTCGCTAAAGTCTCCATGTATTTTACTGTAACATATAAACATGTAGGCCTTCATGCATCTTGCAACACACAGCTAATGTCAGTTTGAAAGATAGTAAGCTGATAATTAAATCAGCACATCAAACAGCTTAAAATTTTACCATCAAATGTCACTTTGGTCCATTTAGATGCTGTTACGGTCATGACTCTTCAGTACCACTGCTGACAAAACACTGTCTGTCCTTAGCTTGTAGCCTACAGTTCCCACATTCCCCTGCCTGGGCTCAGCCTGCCAGCTGCTGTCAATGAGACACAGCCACTGATGCGTCCCTTCCCCAAAGACCTTCTTTTCTCATTAATGGAAATTACAAACAAACATTAAGAATTCTCTTATTTTTCACAATAAAATAAGGTGGATTATAATTTCAGTTGGAATGGTTGGCTCTCCCAAATGATATAAAACATATTTTCTTACACTAACCACAAGCATTCACGGCATTGGGGAGGGAACAGAAAAGCCAGAGATAGATATCTTTGACAAACAAGAACACGCTCTGCATGCTCGTGTTCCACCAGATAGGGACTTAGGTGAAACAACCCCTTAAAACTCCTTAATATTATAATATTAATATTATCAAATCAAATTCAATTATAGAGGAAAAGGATTCTGATTTTCTCACTACTCACCATGCACTGTTACTGCTAAGACATGCACCCCTAATTTCATTCCTCATTAGACCAGTCATGTGTTATTTGTTAGTCCCAAACATTTGCCTTTATTTGATATGGAAGTAAAGCCTTTGAATAATGTAGATGAGAGACTTATTAGCATAACGGAATGACTAATGTAGCTGCAGGTTACTGCTGTTAATGCAGGTACGTGTGTGTGTGTGATGTAACACATTGCCTCGTTGGATGTTGATGTATGCAAACATGACTCAGAGTGTAAACTCTTGAAAATGGCCGCCTCACCTTGTTGTTTGGGCAGACAGTAACAGAGCTGCTGGTGGGTTATGACTTTTCCCACTAATGTCTTTGCTAAAGTCTGGCTAGCGGCCAGCAGGAAGAGGCAAGCTAGCAGACGGCACCACATCAATATCCCAACTAGCCACCAGAGCCCGACTCAAACGATAGGGGACTTTAAAGGTGGCAGCTGGTGAGTTGATGTGGGGCTTCCCACGTTCTGCCGAGGGGCTTTAGATTCATTTAAATGATAGAGATTACTTTTAAGCGCTACACACATTAATTGATGTTGAGAGCTGGGAGATATGGACGCTAGAGGATATAGTCTACCACAGATGAACATGAATGGGTTTATCTGGTCTCTTTGTTTTTCTGGGACTAAACAGATGCATATTATGTCCAATCTCTCACACAAAGAAACATGTCGAGGACTGTCTGTCAAAAGGAAGGAGAGGTATAGATGTAGATCATCAAGTGCTCTGGTTGTTTATCTATTCAAAGAGAGGATATTTTAATGGTAAGCTAGTTGTCTGCTGGATTCACATTTAGTGTATAGACATGAAAGTGGTATTAAATCTTTTCATCTTAATCTTAGCATGAAGGAGAATAAGTGTATTTCTAATTATTTAACTATACCTTAACAATCCTCCTCCTCCCTCCCACTGTCTGCCTCTTGCAAGCCTCATTGAAATTCTTCCCCAGCTTGGTTTCTATCTTCTGTCACTTAGTGGCCCAAGAGGTGCCTCTAGTTCCCCGAGGAGCCTGCTGGCTCACGGTCAGAGGCCCTTTGAGCTGCCAAGTCAACTGAGGCCGTCGGTCCCCCTACTGTGTGTTCCTGCATGGAGGCTGCTGGGATGCTGGCGCAGGCCCATTGATTTACTGCCTTTGGCTAGGACACTCTCCAAGGAGCTCCCATTCTGGCTTGGATATCATTTATTTGGGACACATTTGGCAATGCTGGCATCTTGGCCCTCTTTGAAATTCATCGTCCAGAGACAAAATAAATGAACGGTATCAAAGACGTGTCAACCATGATGCTTTTTTTCATGAAGGATTGGGAGGAAGGGATGGCACACTAAAGCAATTGTGTCCCACTCAGCACAGCACCCTGTTCAAAACAGACAAAGCACCAAAGCACAACAAAAGCTTGACATGAATAAGCCTGTATCAGCCGTGCATGCATGTGGAATGCGCGTGTCAAAGTCATCTGATAGAGTTACGTCTGACTCTTCATAATTTCTCGACCACGGCCGTGTGGACACATATTTTTATTTTGCATTTGATCAGACGGATCTCTAAAGCATCACAGTCTGTCAAAAGTAAGTGGTAGGACGCAGCTGTTTGACAGTGCAATGTTTGTTACTTCACACTTTGTCTACTGGGCACTGAGCGACAGCCCAGGCATTCAGAGACGTCTTTTCTGTTCCACTGTTTTCTAGGTGAAATTTTCTGTGTTGATACTTATAGACAGGGGAAAAGTGTGAAAGCTGTAGTTGAGTGGCAGCATTTTGTTTTGCATTTGTCTCCAAACAGATGCATAGCTGTCATTCAAGGTCCCATTGAAGATTGCTATCAAATGTAATCGCTTCAAAGCTTATTCCCATGGATGCCCGCTTACAGATACAGCTTTTTCAGGTGTCTGTCAAAAGGATGTTGCAGAGGGGCATGCAGCAAAAGCTTCAAATATATGAATTTAAATATAGAATGGGCACAGACATTATGATTCACATCAGGCACTCCTAAAGCAACACAACACATTTCAGGTTTCAATGTGTTTTCAGCTGTATTGCTTCCATCATTAAAGACTAGCTTTGCTTCAGTGAAAAGAGAGGAGAATGGCCTTTTTTTTTTTTTTTTAACTAAGTCAGATTTCAATGTTGATTTAAAAAAAAAAAATAGATTGTGAACTACATCACACAATACATGAAATAATCTACTCAGACATGTTTTGCAGCAAATCAAAGTGGCATAAAAGCAACACTTGTTTGTGTACCTACCTTGATCAAGCAGCCCCCCCCCCCCCCCCCCCCCACTCTCATCAAAGCTGCTTGGCTGTGCCGTTTAAATTTTGTTCAGCAAATTGTCTCTGCAAAATCAATTAAATGTGACCCCAGTGTTCGCCTTTGTAATATTTGGAATCAATCAGCTCATGGCTTTGTATGGATTTGCAATAGTACACCCTTCAGTCCTCTTAAGAGCAATCACAGCCTTTCGATCACACTCGTCACCTCGGGCTACAAAACATGTTGGCTCGGAGATGCTGCCATTTAAAAAAAACTATCACATTGGTCTTTCATTGAAGTGCTGCAGGAAAAGAAAATTGTTTGAAGAGCATGGACAGCATATATAAAAACATGTTGACACAAGTGTGAGATGTGAAATACCTGATAACTGAAAAAAAATTACATGTTTTTTTTTTTTTTCTTACTGTATGACAGAGCACAGCACAGTGTACTAAGTGAAAGTGGAGGCAATCACCTTGCTACTCTTCAAACTAATTTCCTCAGCTGGTATTATGACTGTTAATATTTTTTTAATGAAACGCCAGGTAGACATGCTAAAGACAAGAATTCAAACTGGCAACTGAACTGAGCTATAATGCACTGGCACCTTTACGTTTCAGTTAAACAGGTGAATATGCTGTAAATAACCAGATGGAATGCAGGTTCCTTATAGCTTGAGCGGGGCGCGGTATGTTCAACATGTATCGCACAGTCACAGTCTGTTGCTACAAAAAGCATTTATGTCTCCTGCTGTGGCAGAAATGCTATTGATCCTCTATGTTAGAAATATTTATGTCCCATTCCTGCTGGGAACAAACACGTCGCTTAAGAATCGCATATGCAAAACAAAGGCTCTGCATGAGACGCTACATTTTGACCATGTCAAACTATACATAGTTTGAAAGCACAAAGTCTCATGATTATAGCCCTGTAAACCCTTTTCACTTCAACTGCCATTTTGTGAAAGGAGTGCGTACAATATAACAATAAAATCCGCTCAGCGGTGCTGTTGTGTGCTGCATTGCAAATTACTCACAATGACAATAATAGTGTTTACCATTTTTAACATCTTGGCAAAATATATAAGCATTCTGATATTTGCTTTTTAATGGTAAACATGAACTGAAGCTCAGAGTGACGGGAATGTCTTCAGTATTGCTGGCATTTGGTCATAAACCAAGTTATTGGAGCAATTAAAGATGAAAATTTAAGGGATCACAAGTATTTACACTTCATCCTAAGGTGAACATGAGTACCTGCACCAAGTGTCATAGTTATCTAACCAACAGGTCATTGGTGGTTGATATATTATTGAATGAACTGGCAGACTGACCAGAGAAAAAAAACAAAAAAAAACTTTATATCATTTTTACCAAATTTGTAAATTATATTCAGTAATACTAAACCTACAATATGCACGTTTCAGCTAATGCAGAAATCCGGAGCTTGTTAGCCTGAGATTTAGAAATAGCGTTGTTTTCTAGCAGCTAATACTACAGCCGCAAGCCCCAGTGGGAGGAGTAGACCAAAAACTTGGCCATGAATTGATTGACAGCCATGACCTCCCACCCCTGATTCTGCTGGTTAGAGGTACGAGGCTCATTTAAAATCTTTAGAAGGGAATATCTTTGCACTGCTGTCAGAAAAAAAAAATCTGAAAAAAATGACACACCGTAGCAAAAAAATACAAACAATATTTTATCTTTAAAAGACCAAGATCAACCGATGACAGTAAATCTACCGTTTTGTTTTGGGTGTCTCATTTTCAGTGGCTCTTGTTAAGAGTTTAAACACATCACTGACTAAGCAAGGACATTTTGGTCTTGAAAAGAGGCCTGTTTTTAGGTTTGTGGCTTGATTTTGGGGTCACAATTAATGCTAGCTTAGAATACCATGTCCTCTCAGATGAAGTGTGTGACAGTGGGGTGGTGGACATGCATATGTATAAGTAGACAGGGTAGATCCATAGGGGTTGACTATAGTAAACAAGTCATTCCTACCTAACGGATACTCTTGCCCTCCAGAGGACACAGGCAGCTGTGGCACAAACTGAGGTTGCCAAGATGTCTCATGCTGTAGTCAAAGATGACATGTTGATGCTTCACACCACATATCATAGTCACATAATGTGTCCCTGCTGGGGACAGTTACCCTGCAACCCTTGAGTTAGCTGCTCCGGAGGCCGCAGTGGAAATAACGCTGGACAGTGAGGCATCTGTGTGTGTGTGTGTGTGTGTGTGTGTGTGTTTAAAGTGGACTCACTGCTACTTGTTTGTGACATATGTTGGTGTTGATTTAGGGTGAAAACGTACAAAACAAGCTCAGTTCCATGGCTTACCCATCAGCTCCCGATGGATTTTATTAAATGAGAAAGTGAACAGGGTGAAAAAAAATGACTACAGCTTCAAGACTGCTGCAGCACACCTCTGTACACATAGATAGGCTATAAAGTAACAGTTTTCACATCTGTACAGTAAATATGAAGCAGCTAGCAGACAGTTAGCTTAGCTTAGCTTATTTTAGCTTATAGTAGCACAAAGAATCATATGAAAACAAATCAGACATGTTGATTACTGAGCTTTAAAGGTATGGTAGATGGTTTGTCATGGTGACAAAGAGCATCTATAATGTTGAGGAAGTACTTATTTGAACCCAAACCATGATCTTTTTCTAGTTTTTGTGCCTAAACCTAAAAAAGCGATGTTTATTATTGTAACCATGGCAACGCAGGTCTGGTACGCCACTGTTGGTACAGTTCGCATGTTTATTACTCTAACCATGACAACCAAGGTCCAGTATGCCTGCCACTGTAAGGTCACTATTTCAGGAGACACTCCTATGGGTCATATCAGAGGGTTGAGAAAAACGACCTGTACGGTTGTTCAGGTTTTCATCTAATTTGTGGCAAGAAAGCAACTTAACATATTTCCCAAAATGTGAAACTATTCATTCAGATATATTAATTCTGCTGGTAAGCAGGGCTCTATATATCCATCAAAAAGGACAAAACAAAACACTGCAAAAACAGATGATGAACCAGAGGGAGGTCAAACATAAATTAAATTGTGAGACACATTAAACTCATTCAAATAAACAACCAGCAATCTTAGAAGGCAAAACTGTGTCTGCCCACGGAAGTTGGTCGGGTTCTTGGCAACTTGAGCGCTGAACTTCGGCTCAATATCAGGTGTTGTGCGCCAAATGGATTCCTGCCTGGTTTGAGGTCAGATATGATGCCTTATTAGCTCATGAAAGAGTGGGACAGAGTGCCAGACCATTGTTCTCCATACTGAGATGAAAGGCTAGCTGGCTAATGAACATCTGCCAGCCAGCATAAGGACCCCAGCAGACACACAAAACCTTGAATTGACCATTCCTGAGAGCAGCTGCTCTGATCAGAAAGATTTTGATGTAAATTTAGACTGAGGGTCCACCGTGGAGCAGCTGTAATACTCAAGGATCAAGATTAAGGGGAAGGCAGGCCACACTCCTCTTATGTGTCTGAAGTGCCAAAGTTCATCAGCCTAACCTCTATTAAGCTGGAGAGCAGGGTTCACTTGTCCTGTTCCCTGAAGTCAAGATAGTGAAATAAGGATGAGGTAGATTTCAAAGATACATGCTGTGTCACCAGGATATGAGAAATGCTATCTGATTTTACCTGTGACTCCTTTGAATTTGGACAATTTCTAATGGATCATCTGAGACTTGTTTTGGTCTTGGAGACAGATTTCATTTTTCAAACAAAGGGAACAGACCTGCACATGAATTAAGGTAAAGTTGGATGTATGTGGTGTCTGCAGTATATCACATATGGCTGTTTGTCAGATAATTTACATAAACAGCCTATGAAAGAATATGAAGGTATTATTGGAGCAAAACAACTGATTATCTGTGACAGTGGAATTCCTAGTTGAAGAAAATAGTCACTTGTGTGTTTCAGCAAACTTGAGGTCACAGAGAAAAATGCTAAGGTGTATTTTTTTTTCTCTTCCACAAACACAACAATTGCACCCTCTCAAATTCTGCATTACATGTGCATAAAGCCTATTCTAAAAAAAAAAAAATACTCTCCATTTTTGCTACAGTTCCAGTATGTGAATTCATGTAATGAGAATTTTTTTTCTCACAAATACATATTTATTATTTAAATATTATTTATCATTGTAGCACAAATACAAGTCAATTTAACTGCTTGACAAGTTGTGCGTGCTCTTACCTTCACACATTTGCAACTCATATGTCTGTGAAATGTGGAGCAAAGTGATTTGTGATTTCTGCAGCACTTCAAGCCACACCCACCACAGACCCAGAAGCCGCACTGGCCACTGGATCGTACGTCAACGTCATTTTGCCGCCAAGTTGGACCAGGCGGCTTGTCATACACAGGTGTGCAACTCTCATTGCATGAATTCACATACTGATTTGCAGATGTGGACATTTTGTCCATGAATTATTTGATACAGGTGTGTGAATGTGTGTTTTGCACCACATTCACTACAGCAACTGTAGCAAAAATGTGAGACTATGACTTTTTTAATGTATGATTTGTAGAATGAGGATTTTCACACCTGCCTGTGTAATTGTTGTGTTGTGTTTGTGGGAAAGAAAAAAAAATCTACAAGTTTGCAACTCCCAAAGTATTTTTCTTCATGACCTCAAATTTACTGTCTCACACATGTGACTATTAATCCCTGATTGGTGCAGATATGTGTGTTACATCACCTTTTTCCCAATGAGCCAAATTTCTTTAAATAGAGAAAAAAAAAGTTTTCTTTAAGCCTTCTTTCCTCCTTGCAGAGCTTATGACAGCAATAATATTGCTTATCAACAAAACCTGACAAACACATTTCTGTCATGTTAAGTACAACTGTCTAGGGACATCATTAAGTTATACTTGACATGACTCTGAGGTCATTTACATAATGCAATAATTCTAAACCCTAAAGTACAATTACATTTTTCATACCACCATACACTAGGAAATGAGTCCCCTAACTATGGTGTCAGAACGCATCACGAAACATATCAGAGCAGGATCTGGATGCGGCAGAGGCTACAGTGCAGTGTTAATTAGGTTACTGATACTTTCCACTGCACAATTACTCTGTCAGAGTGGCTCATCTTTCATTTGTCTGGTCACCTCCTTCCTTTGCTCTTTAAGGCTCGTTCCAGGAAATGTCTTTTGCCCAGCACACTTCTGACAGAGATAAGGTTAAAAAGGAGAGTAAAAACTCATGATAACACTTATGACCCAGTGTCTTTTTGAGGAAATAGTAAATATGCACTGTTTTTAACCAGATTCATCTGGTCTTTCTTCAAGTGAGATACTTGATCAGATGGAAGCTTTAGGGGAAGCTCTTAGAAGCTGGTATAAACAGTGCTAGGCAGTATCAGGGCTTCTTGGACATATGTAAATAGAGGCTTACCCCTGGAGATAGAGAAGGACTTTGAGGTAATTGTTTAGAGATCCTCTGCTCACCATTGAAGGAGGCTGATGCATTTTGGGAGAAACCGGAGGGATTAAAGAGACCCCAGGCAGGTCACACAGACTGAACCATCCTGGCCTGAAGCGAAAAACAGTCAAATGAAGGGTGTGTACTTGTGAACGTGCAGTTGTGGATGTGTACTTACGTGCGCATACATGTAAGTGTATCCCTGTGAGGGCGTGCATGAGGCAGGGGGTAATTGGTATTAGCAGTGAGGAAGTCTGCCTCAGACAGTGAGGTTATCACCTGCACTCTGAGCTAATCTCCCTGCATTTCAGGAGCAGCTCTCTCCCGCCTTGCCAAAGCACCAGGGCCAGCAACTAGTCCATTAACTAAGGCCAGACCTGACAAACCAGAACTCTGTGCCTGTGGGAGCAACTTGGCCTATTACATGAAAGAGGAGAATAATTTGCCTCACTACATAAATATATGGTGTATTTCAGTGCTCTGGGTGTTCTACTACAAATGTACACATATGCTCCATTTGTGAGAGCCTGAAGCTGTTGCAGCATGCACAACCATATCCGTCTGTCAGACTGTGATGTGGACATCAGGGTCTAACAGATATCGTTTTCTTCTCCAACTTCATCCTTTAACTATCCACCTCTAAAAGCTGCCTGTCTCCTCTTCATTTATACCCAATTTCTTTGTTAGCCTCGCTGTTTTGGACACCCAGTTTTTGCCGTGATATTCCCAAACTATCCCGCAACGCACCCGGCAATCTACATCACCGACTCGTCAAAATCCAAGATGGCGGTACACATCAAATGGTTTTTGTTATTGTTTACTATCAACAGCCAGAGGTTTTTTAACAATTGTTCCATCTGGAGCTGATGTAGATTACAAGCTCTCACAGAGACCGGTGTGGTGTGTGTACTGGACTGGACAGCAGCCGGCAGCACAGTTGAGATTCATTGGGCTGCTTTATAATTCGATATTTGTTCTAAATGACGGTGATTTTTGATGTTGCTTACTGTTTATAGCCTGTAGGCCTTCTATTTAGAAAAACAAGATCTGGTTTGTACTCACAAAGTTTGCAAAGTGCGGGGCGTCTGGAGTGGACCGGAGCGGTCATGCTGACGGATGTGCCAGCTCACAGTGACTTTCCTCATCACTAAACCATCAGACCCCCCCCCCCCCCCCCCCCCCCCGCTCAGGTCCTGAGAAAGTCACAATGCCTCTTGAACTTCATCAGAGGAATAAATGCTCAGAAATCTTGTGTTTTTTTATTTTAATACCATCTAGGCTTCAGAAAATATCAAAAACATATATTAAGGAAAGGTCATAGACTGAAAGAGCCGGAAGTAGTTTATTTAAACAAAGTTATTTACATAGTAAAAACTCAATTTCTGTCAGACTGTCTTGCCGGTTCTAGTGTTAATCTGTGTGATGCATGAATTGGCAAAAATAAAAGACCATATATAAGTGGTAAGTAAATATATATTTTGTTGCTGCCAGCCAGACCGCTTTGTGTATTTACTTGCTATCTCTAAAAGATTACATCCATGGCAAAAACTGTATCAAAACAGATAGATGGTTTGTGACAGGAAGAAGTGCAAGGAAAGAGACAGGTGGTGAATCTCACCCTTCTACTTTCAGTTCAATCCTGAATGTTCCAGGGTTATCATAAAAATTATAAGTGCTCTAAGAACGTATTACTTGGCCTCTGTATTGTTATGGGGTTGGATGTGGGCCATCAACACTTTTGAGATTTTCAAGTTGGCCATGAGTTGGAAAAGGTTGGGAACCACTGGTCTAGCGTTCCTATTTCTCTTAATGTCAACAAATACCAAGTATAAAACAACCAACAAAATGTTGTCCATCTCTCTGTACTTGCTGACTTCCCTGCCTTGTCTGTGGAGCTGAGGTACAAGCCCATGTGTTCCTATAGAGGACATAAATCTTTAAGAGCGGGTTACATATATAGCATACAGTTTCATATTAAAAAGGCTTGGTATTTTCCTACAACAGGGGGCTGTCATTTTTAGCCAACGTTGCCCAAATAAGAGTAAACAGTGCATTTGTTGTGGACTATTTCTAGCTACGGATTAATATACATTTGGCGCTCTAATGAGTATTTAGGATGGTGTATGAGAGATTGACTCAAAACAAACTCTAGTGGCCGGGATCATAGTAATGTCATCCAGTGCATCAGTGCGGCTCCCTGATGTGTTTAAATGGCCCAGAGGAACAAGATGTTCCGAGCTTACTCAACACCTGTTAATAGGATCTTTTCTTTTCATAGGATTTGTTTACAATGAGAAAAAATGTAGAATATTGTTAGCCTGAAGTGTTTAATGTGCTCTAAGCCATGCACATGACAAACAGTACCAGGTTGGAGTGCTACTCCTCCGGTAACGCGTTAAAGGTAATTTGATAAAAACAGCTAATATGTGGTCCGTCAGTGTTGTCTTGTTCAGGTTAAGCTGTTTACATTACTCTTTGATACACTGTGATTAATGCTCCCTGTTGACATGACTAAACCAGCTGACAAAATATTCTCCATCCACAGGTACAACCATGAGCCTGTGAGTATGAAACGTTACGCCCACCAGCATCCCACACACTCTGAGCCAGCAGGGGAAGGTTATATCTAATACATGGGAGAGAATTTATGATCCCTGTAGCTACATGCAGTGTTTTTTTTGTTTGTTTTTTTTCTGTAGCTTCAAAAATGGTAAGTCAAAATACTGTAGATCAAATTAAATTAAGTATAGGACATGTGTAAAGTTACAAAGGGTCCTTTAATTTGGTTTCTTATTATTGTTAAATGAGCAGGGGTGTGTGCGCTTATGTCGCTCTTACAGGATTCAGTATGTATGCAGGTTAATACACATACATTTTAGCAATTACCTTCTTTACAGTGACTTAATTTGAATTTATTTCATTTACTTGCCATTTTTTTATGTACTTAATGACAAATGTCCCAGGAATGTACTGTATGTCTGCTGCTGCACCAATAATAGGAAACTTGAGCAGGGACACCTTGGGTGCCCTTTTGTCCACTCCTCAATGAGGAAGAGTTTCTCAGAAGAATTTGAGATGCTCCCTCAGCAAGAACTTCTCACTAAAGTGCTACAGGCAGACTGTCGTTCACCACTGTGTCTTATTTCAAGAATGCTAGATGGGCACATGTCCACTGATTGGTCAGTGAACGTGACACAGTCACAACAGAAGAACACTGATGTATTTAGTGAGGAAGCTGCGTAGGAGCAGGATGAATGGATGAGAAGCAGCAATTTTAAAAAATCCTGCACACTGTCAAACTCGCAGGAACAATCTTTCCCTGATGGAGGTCTAGCACTGAAATGTTGAAAATCAATTGTTTATTGCAAGTAAAACAGTGTGCAGGATTTTTTAATTGCAACAGTCACATGTGTAAAAGAGATTCCATGAGTGGAGTAATTTGAGGTTGAACGGTGCACATGGTTATTTGCATGTGGTCGCATGGTCCATGACCAGCACCGGCTTCGAAAAAATTCAACTTCTCCTTTTGTTGTCAAAGAACAAGCTGTTTGGAAAATTAGTCAGAAAAAGTTGGTTTCTTAATAAAGACTACATTTATTTCTTCTTTCGTAACTGAGGAACAAAAGCAGAACACTAACACCCAGCAGACGCTGGATCAACTTTTATGAACTTCTATGATGACTATCTGTGTGTGTGTGTGTGTGTGTTTGTGATGACACGCATGTACTGTACGCGTGCATGTGTGCAGCCTGCGCCGTATGTCATAAAGGCACTGTGGCTGTGTTGCAGGGAGCCTGAATGTGTGACAGCCACTCTCAGACCACAGGGGAGGAGAGGATGGCTGCTCAGAGCTTGAAATATTGAGCTCTGGTACAGGCGTGTAAGCAGCTCGCCTTCAGCTCCTATAGCCATGACTCCTCTCTCAGCCCAAGGCAATTACAATGGATGAGAATCAGGAGCTCAGAGCACAACAAGCTTCCTGCAAAAACAACACAATAAAGAGTAATTTCCAATTCCACCTCCACCTGCACGTATTGAAAACATATAAATGTATTCTCTTTGCAGCATCTACTTATTAAACACAACGGTGGAAAGGAGGCGACGCTGGTAATAAGAACGTGCAGGGGTTTTTTGCCATGCATGGGTGAGCAATGCTAGGATAGCATTAACAGAGAGGAGGAGGGAGGGAGGGAGGGAGGGAGGGAGGGGAGGCGAGCATGTGCTGTACCTGGAGCAGCCGAGCCGGAGCCAGAGGGCTACAGGAGCAGAATTGTGTTGCAGTGTAACAGTAGAAGGAACCACCGCTCTGCTACCCGCGCTTCACTCACCTGCTTTGATCACCAACTGGAGTGTCATTCATCACCTACAGCGCAGCTGAAGGCTGACAATGGTGTGTGCATGCCATGTGCAAGCAAGAGAGAGGGAGAGTGAGTGTGGGTGCCGTTTCTGAATGCCTGTATTGTCTCGCTTTTTCGTTTCAACTTTATTTTTCCGTAGTCCACACAGAATGTGAGAGGAGGTAGAAAAAAAAGCTCAGAGAAAGAGTGAGAAAGGGACAGACAGAAGGACGGAGGGAGATTTAATTTGAGGAGGTTTTCATTTGGAGAAGATTGAAAATCTAATTTTGCCAACAAATCAATATTCTGAACCCTTGACCAATTATTATATGACATTGACAAACATGAATCCCTTCCTTTTTATTTGATTTCTTAGAAAATATTAGCATAGAAAATGCATTCAGGAATTATGAATTCCTTTCAGTTGACTTGAGAGCTGTGAATCACACAATAGAGGATGTGAATTGTACAATTGAGGACGGCTGTCCATTTGCATTTCACTGCTGCTAATAACAGATTACTAAATTCTGCATAAACACTGCCGGTGACCTGCTAATTATGTTGCTTCAAGCGCCGATTCCAACTTCAGTGAGAGCCTCGCCGCTTTCGGTCGGGCCTTTGATATCAGAACTGAAATAAACCCAAGCTGCTGTTGTTAACGTTATGAAATGCCCGTTGAACTTCAAATCTCTGCTGTAACCAGAAACCTGAAGACAACAAAGTGAAGTTATTTTGGTCTGGAACATAAAAAAAGTTACTTGATAGGAGATTAGAAATGCAGCTAATTAGCATGCCGGCATCTTCACCACAGCCTCTTGACCAGATAAACACATATAACACTGACATTTCATGAAAGATGCCAAAACTATAGTATGAATATAAAACAGGGGAACATGTTTTGTATTGTAAACACTGTACATTATGATACAAGACTCTCACTGGGGCTTTCAGCATGAAAAGCTGCAGGATAGTTCTGCAGTGAGACCAGGCAAAATCTCAAAAGCAAGGTGGGAGTCCTCAGCTCAGCGAGAAGGCCCTGGTGAGGAGGAGGCAGGATTCTCCATGTCCAGGTCTCTATGATTACAGATGCTCCCACACCAGACAGCAGCAACCCCCCCCCCCCTCAAAAAAATTGATCTTTCATACAGTATTTCCCCCTGTGATAAGTGGTTACTCTCTTCAGGCTGGGTAGAACTGTATGCTTAGCTCCACAAAGTACTCGAAGCAAACTTGCTGCAATCCATAGATGGGTCTATTTAAAAATGTATGACAACACAATAACACACAGACGCCAGCAATAGCAGACATTTTCAGCAACCAGCATATCAGTAAAAATAAAGGCTAACAATTGTAACCATTTTAAATATTTATCCATAGCAGGGAACTGATGCATATTGCATCAAAAATCACATACAGGGGTGTCGTGTGGTGTAGTGGTCTAAGCAGGCGCCCCATGTGTAGAGGCTACAGTCCTGCATCGGACGGCCTCTGCTGCATGTCGTTCTCCCTCTCTGCCTCCCCATTTCCTGTCTCTCTACTGTACTATCAAATAAAGGCATAAAAAAGCCCAAAAAATATACTTTGAAAAAAAAAAAAAAATCACACGCAGACATCGTAAATCATACAGGTCTGATTTAGCATGGTTTAGTCTTTTTTCTTAAAAAAATTGCACTTCTGTTTAATTTTGAAGTTTGAAGCTATTAATAATAATAATCATAATAATAATAATTTAATTTGAAAGATATTGTATGTATTATTCCTAATAACATGTGACACTTGACAGATTGTATGACCTGTACATCCGTACATTCTCTGCAGTGTGCAGGCCAGGGCACAGTGGCAGCAGGCTAAGCAAGTAGTTCAGATATCCGTCAGCAACATTAACCAGTTGTTCCCAACCATTTGGCTTGTGGCCTCATCTGGTTGGGGCCCTTTTGCCAAGTGTCTTTTAGGAGTCTATAGTTGTCATCAGTTGATTTAAATAACTGTTTGAGGCCCAGAAAGGACAAAAAAAAGCAAGATTAGAGAAAAGTTTTACAAAAAATAAAAATTTGTGTTGCAAAACTTTGTCTTTTCTTCTTTTCTCCTGTTCATCACCTCAGATTTGTCTTATGGCAGGACCTGCGAAAAGCTACATTCTGATTTCCGCATGGCGTTAGTGTGTGTGTGCGCGCTCCGAGTGTCCAACAAGCTGCTGCCATTCAGTCTGGTGTCCACTGTGAAGAAGATGGTGTGTGGTGGTACAGTAAATAAAGTCAGGTACAGCCACAAATCCTCTGTTAACATACATACCTTCAAATTCATATTCGCTTAAAAACTATAATGGAAATGTGGCTGTGGCTAACTTTAACGGAGACATAATACTATAAGTTGTTAAAAGAAAAGAAAGATAAGTGATTATAAAATAATTGCATTGAGAAACATGTTCTGAAAATAACACCATATGACATGACTGGCTTGTATTGACAGCTAGAGACTGTAAATAGAGTGACAACTAAATAACGCCATCCTACAATCCAAAAAGTTACACTGCTCATAGCACAACAGTGGTTATTTTAATTTAATTATACAATTATATCATTAATGTAATTATAATTATTTAACAAGAGTTCCATATTTGTTGTAAATCCATTGTGCATTCGTTTGACACTTCCTCTGCGACTGCAGCAGCTGAACAAAAAATTGTGCCCAGTAATTAAATTAACGAGGGAGCTTTTTGTTTTGTTTTCACCCAGTATCCTGACTCTGTTGAGCGGCTTTGAAATCAAGGCAAGTTCCATGCCGATAGATTTTGAAATAATCTTTAGGAACACATGAAATGTCACGTTACAGCGGTGAGGAGAGAAGATCAGTAACTCCCAGACAACAGCATTAGAGTGGCGGTTGAGACGAAGAGATTGGAGAAAAATGCCATACCCTCAGGTACCTTGTTGCTTTGTTGCTTATTAAACTTGCATTGTTTGAAGTGTTTAGCTGCTGAGCTTGTTGACACAGAGGTGCCGCGCGATGCATATGAGGCAAACAACTTCTACTGCCAACCAGGAGCTGAAAGCCTATACTGGCGCAGTAATGAGCCCGGAGAAAATGTAAAGCAGGGGAAGATGAAACAGACTGTGTGATCCATCAGCTGTTCAACCTTGTGGATTTCTAACAGCTCCTCTGAGCCGCAGTGAAAAAAGCTGATTGACGAGTGGTGCAGGGTGGACGGGGGCAGAAACGGTGGCTGAGAGAAGACAAGGCGTATCTGGTGGGGGGGAGAGCTTGGGGATTTTCACAAAAGCACATGTCTGAAATATTCAATTTAGCACTGATCAACAGTTGCCTTTTTCAAGCTCAGATTGAATTATCCGACATGGCAACGCCATTATGTTGGGGATTATTACATGCTCTCCAGGAGATTTGGTTTATTCATCTTGCCTATTGTTGATGATGACTGGAGCACTCCCCAGAGAGCAGCCCAGAGAATTGATTTCTGACAATTTATGATTCACCTCCTCGAGTCCCCCCACTCTTCTCTGACACTCCTGCAAATCAACTTAAAGGCAGAGCCCTGACAGCTCCTCACATCATACTCCATATAAACAACCATTATTTCTTCAGAAAGCTCTTTTTGTCTTGTACGGGGGCTTCAAAGCCAGCACGTCCCTGGTAAGACGAGCCACGGTTTAGAAGGCACACAGTGGGACTCTGAAGACGGAGAGACGTACACGATGTGGAAGAAGAAGGGATGAGGCAGGAGAGTCAGGTAACTTTCTCTAAAGCTAGATTAGTCAGAGCTCTCACTGTTCAGCATCCCCAGTGACGGTGTGATGTGTTAAAGCAGGGGAACGACCTCTAACACGGACCTGTCAAGGTTACACAGTCAGTTTGGGTTAAGTAACTATTAGTCACAGAAATATAGAGAATGATGTACAGTTGCTTTCACTTTACTGTCATAACCACCTGTCATCTGGTCTCCAAGCAGGTTAAAGGAATACTTTTTGGGTGATAGACTTGTGTACTTAGTTGTCAAAAGTTAAGATGAGAAGACTGATGCCATTGACATACCCAGAGTCAGGAGGCAATACACTTGTGTAAAGCCTGGAAGAAGAAAAGACTTCTATAGCAGCTGTCAGGCTGTACATTGGTATTTATGATTTGAGCTACATGTGAATGTCTGAACGTCTGAGCATGCTAACAGGACCATTTGTTCCAACCCTCTGATACCACGCATCGGAGCGTCTCCTCAAAGCAGTAGGTGTACCGGACCTTGGTTCTCATGGTTCCAATAATAAACCAACAGCGGTGTACTAGACCTTGTTTCTAAGGTTACAATAATAAACGTACACTTAACCTTAAGGAACGCTCATGGGTTGGCTAGGTTTAGGGAAAAGATCACGGTTTGGGTTAAAGCAAGGGCTTCGTTAAGATTAGACAACCTTTGTTGTCATGGTTACGATAATAACAATATGTTTAGGGTTTTCAAACAGTCATAGATAAAAGGAACTGCTAGTTTCACAAGGGAATCCTCTAAAGCGCACTAATTAACATTTCCTTTATTTAATCCGTACAAAACCTTTGGTGTAGCTGATATATCACGTTAGTTTTAGACATGCTGGTAAGCTAGCTGCTTACCCCTTGCTAAGCTAGGTTAACATCTCCTGGCTGTACAGCTTCATATTGAATTAACAGATAGAGAAGTATCAATCTTTATATCCAACTCTCAGCAAGAAAGCGAATAAGCAAGTTTCCCAACTACACACATTGTTCAAGAGCAAAATCCCAGATCCTAATCTAAACTGTGTTTTTCTTACTGTAAATGTGTGTGATAAACAGGCTTTGCCTCCAAGCAGATGCACTTAATCAATCACAAATTGAATTTGCGATGGTACGGATTCTTATTTAACGGTGTGGGGGCGAATCGACTGTGTCACAAAACATTCTGATGGATAAATGGCGTAGGAATGGGCCCCCCTCCAGCCAACGCCTCTATGTTTCTGACATGGCCATTCCACGTCACACTGCTTGAAAAATGAGCTCCGTAGAGGCATGCAGTCCTGCTATGAGATTGCACTTCATAAAGGGGAACAGCACACAGGGGTGAAATTCCACTGTAGGGTTATGGATTTTCCAGTACATCACTGATAGATTGCACTAATATAACCTCAATAAAGAGTTTGAGAACAACTTTATGGATGTTTTCCCTCTTTTGTCATCTCATTTTTCTCTCCTTTGATGTGTGCTCCACTTGATTTGTCTATTTTTTTCTCTTACTTTGGCTGTCACTCATGGGGCACAGAGTAACACACTCTCAACACATTAGTCATGGGATATGAACCATGGAGTGTTTTTTTTTTATCAAAAGTTTCACAACTAGAACCTCAAGCAGCTCATTTTGTTTGTTTTTGCTTCAAGCGGTAGCAGCAGCAAGATGTTTTGGAGACTGTGAAGTGTACATTGCACATAAATTCCTAAATAGTACCACTCGGCTCAAAAGAGAAGAAGGGTACAGCTTTCACGTTGTATCATCACTCCAAACCATGTCTACGGCTCAGGATCTGCTACAGTTCTCTGTAATTATTGCTATTATAATAATAGTTATTATTATAATAATAGTGAGCACAACATGATGAACAAGTACGCATTCATTTTAATGTAACATTTACAACAGCTCTATCAATTATTCAACAGGTATTCAAGCACTGGATTATACTTTTTTAGTCTTATGGCGTCTCTGTTTTATACAGAGCAGAGAGTCAGTGCTGGGAGAGGGAAATGCAACAAGGGTTGAGTTGAGTACTTGAACCACAACGAAGACCAAGTTTTCAAATAAATACAATACTATACTTATGTAGTGTAAACATACTATAGTAATACTGTTACTGTTAAAATACTCTCCTCTGGATGAAATCATATCTATCCAATAGAAAGCAATGTGTGTGTGTGTGTGTGTGTGTGTTGATGGCACCAAATCTCCATACCTTGACTGTTAACTTTTCAAGCAGCATCTTCACTTCTCTCCACACTTAGTCCACCTCACAACAACACTTCCTGTCCCTAAGTCACATGTTGCTAAACTAACTACTCAGAGGTTTGAAGGACTCAGACGGAGGTAAAAAAGGATGGATTCAAGAGGTTACTGCAACTTTTTAAAGCTGCAGATGTAAAGATTTACACTTGTAAATATGTAAATAATAATTGCGTAAACATAAATATGTAAATAGCTAGCTGTGACCATAAATATAGGAATTATTAACTGTATAAACACTATATATATTTTACTGTATTCATATATTTATTTTTAGTAAACTTGTAGTTGTAAACGTACATTATGAATCTAATCTTAATCTAACATCTAAACCTTACACACTTTATATCAATGACTTACCTAGTGCATGTCCCCCATTAAAATATTCAAATGTATGCTGACGCTGTGCTAAAGATTTCCAAGAGCCTCCTTACTTCTTACATCTGCAATGAGCCGCATTCAGGAATGGCTACAAAATATAATGTCTCTTATTGAGTGCTACCAAAAATGATGTGTATTTAGAAAACAACCAGTAGACTCACGTTGGACTCCACATTATCCTTTAAAAGTAATGTGGAAAATGTGTCACTGTAACGTTTAATTTACAAAATTGCAAGTAAATCAGGCAATTTCTCACAGTTAATGCTGCCACACTGTTTCACCAGCTGGTCATTTACAGGAGGAACGACACATCAATAGAATCACTTTACAAGAAAGCCATAAAAGTTTAAGATAAAAGAAAACCCACCCTCATTTCATCATTGCAATATGCTGGAGCCACTGGAGGGGACTGTGAGGTGAACCACATTTAGACAAACTGTGCTGTCAGTAAAGGAGAGTAAATATTGGAATGCTTTACCACTTGCAATAAGGTAATACCCCACCTCCAGGACATATCTCAAACTTTGGCTTCAATCAAACCAGATCTGTGATCACTTCTAACTCAGTATGCTGCAAAATTCTTTTTATTTGTGTATTTGTGCATTGTAACTTGTACCTGTTATTTTTTTGTTGTTGTTTTATGTTACCTGCCTAGGGACCACAGATGTAAATTAGCTTTCCTGCATGTTTTAATAGTGTATTTTATAATGATGTTCATTAACATGCATTGTCCCGATCAAATTAACAAACAAACAAATAAATAATATAATATAATGCAATGATGGAAAGCAACTAAGTACATACTTTACTTCAGTATTCCTGTTGTGTGTTAACCCTCATATTCCACTGCTTTAAAGTGGGAAATATTGCATTTTCCTCTGCACTACATTCATTTGTTTCAAATAAAAAACAACAACATTGTAATGCAGGAAATTAAACTCCTCAACAATCTATAAGATATTTAGAATCAGCTCCACTTTCATCACTGTCCTGTGAAAATCATGTGTCTCCACATTTGGTGATTTTGAATTTTTTGTGTAAACTGGAGGATGAGATGTTCCTTTAAGGGTTAAGAAAGTTCTCATACTTCTAAATCTGAATGACATATTTAAAAAGTAAATAACAAGACTGAAAATAGCTCTTTGAGCTCATGAAAAACTGACACTTTAATGGCGCAGCAACAATGCTGTTCTGACATGCAGCAGAAACAATAACTGTTATAAAAAGAAAATACATATCAGTATATATAAATAACAATGATAGGGGCCATTCTGTTGCATAATGAGTACTTTTAGTTTTCATACTTGAATCACTTTGTGCTTTTGTATAGATTTTTTATATTATGACATTATTACGTTTGACTGTAATGCTGTGACACTGTGTAATTTACACAACAGAAGATGGGAACATTGTAGCAATAAGCACTAATGGATCATTAGTCATCTCACTTTAGTGTAATTGTTTTTGTATTATTTAGCTGTCTCTCCACTGACAGAAAAATAACTTATTTGCATTTTTCTACACTCTCCTTTGAGGTCATACAATAAGATCTTTTGCCAGGGATCCCCCTTATGTTCACAGTGTACTCATCACAGTTCCATCACTGGCAAACAGGTGTTGTAGATGCTTTACATTGGGTATGTTGTTCTCTCGGTCACATAGGCTATACATCCTGTCAAGCTGTCACTATCCCACTGGACTATTGTTTATTTTGTATATGCACTTTTACAACTGTACCACACCATCTGGTTAGACACTAAACTGTATAATAATGTTGTTTATAGTTGTAGGTGTCATTGTGGATCTCACTGACAACCAACCTACTGTATTTTGTCATTTAGAACTTGATGAGTGTCACGGACCAAGTCATTAGACAAAGGACACCGGTGTAAAAAGGAAGATATTTAATTAAAGTATACCAAAAATCCCCAAAAAGTTACAAAAGTAATTATCAAATAACTAGGAAACGAACAAAAGTTGGGCCCAAAAATCTGAGGTCAAATAAACAATAATGAAACTAAGGCTTCAACCTAAAGCAACACAATCAAAACTGACCTCTCTAACAGATGAAACCGGGTTATATATACACATGGACTAGTCCAACACAAACCCAAAAGGGGGACAGTAACTTACAATTAACCTATCAAATCATTATCAAATAACTAAGCATAACAAGTTAACTGAAGCCTGTCTAACAAAAAAATAAATAACATTTCAAAATAAATAGTCCATTTACAAATCAAACAAAGAAGTTTAGGCTCTGGTGATTCAGCCTTCCCCTTTTCCCATCTTCAAGATGGCTGCTTCCCACTTCCTGTGGGCGGTCCATAAGAGGCTCCCTTTCCCCGCTTCTGGCCTTTTGCCAGAGGAACTCAGGAGGAGAACAAAGAAAAAGTAAAACAACACAACAGAATGTTAACTAAATTTTGTATACCCAAACTAGAAAACAAAACTGTCTAATGAAATAAAGTGTAATATATGAACACAAAAGACTATGTGTAATGTATTTATTTGAAAATGTTTGTGTAAAGAAAAAGTAAACAACATTACTAACACTGATGCTGGACAGCAACTGATGCGGCCACCACAATGAGCATCAACAATGTTAGTTTCTAATAAAAAATTCATTTAATCGCATTTACAGTATTCAAATGAGAAATACACTAGTCCTTTAAAGACTGATAAATGGAAAGATTAAAGACCAAGTCTAGCTGTGATGGTTTGATGGGAGGTACAAAATAGTTATAAAATATTAATTATATATATAAATAAAACGCTTACGCTCAACATTTTGCCTGGAAAACGGAGGAAAATTGAACCTTGTCTCAGGATCTCTCAAAATGAGCCAGCATCTGTGGTCTGCACATCTGAGGTCCAGCTTGTTCAGTCACCATGCGATACCTGCTGAGCCCATCTCCAGGTTCCCTGACAGCTAGCTCCTACCGCTCGCTTCCAGTCCGAGGCACTGCTGTGCCCTTTCTGAACCCGGTCAGTGGGACCTTTCCCCCCACAGCAGCCTGTTACTGCACCAACAGTCTCCCTCTTTCTCTCTATCACTGTCCCTCCCTGCCACCTGAGGGAACGATTCAATCACCTATGACCCAATACGTCTTTTAATGATGTTCGGACGCATCTAAACTAAAACTGATCCTGCAGGGCATGTGTGCATGTGGTGGACCAGATGCATGTTTGTGTGAGCAACCCCTGCAGCTTTTCCCCATATTCCCTCTCTTCTGAGCCCTTGACCAGTTTTTGGTTTGTTTATGAGTGCATGTTGGGAGAGTCCGGAGGAGGCGCCAGGAAAAACATATGGCACTGCTGGGATACAGACACCTGCCGTTGGACCGGTGAGAGTGCCTTCAGAATCATTAGGAATTAAAGGAGCTTAATGACTTCAGAAACAATGCAAATTCATTTCCTGGGTGGTTCCCAGGGGTGGGGGTGGGGGGGTGGGGCATTACAACAACTAATTCACCATTCACTAAACGCCTCCCATGAACAGTGTTTGTCCAATCATAACTTTGGATTTGTTGTTGGTAATTTAACAATTTTCCTGCTAGATTTGCAGAGTTTTAAGGTCCCTTTTTTTCTCGAAGAAATGTCCAGTGACAAATCCAGCGATGTTTATGAGCAGACCGTCACTCCTTTCTCGTGAAGGGAGTCATGAACATTTCTTAGGAAACGTGCTCTCATGTGGCGGTGCTTCTCTGGGCTGACTGTGATAGAGTGAGGGGGGAGCATCAGCACGTTCAATCAAACGATCAGCAGCCAGTCAGAAACATGAATGAGCTGTGAATATGCGTACCTAATGACCAATCACAGGTCCCCATTGTTTGTGCGGTGACCGCTTCTCCTTTGTTTTTGTTCTGAATGATTTAACTTGAATGTTTCTTTCACAAGAGTGTGTTCACTCCAGTGTTGAATGATAAAGCTAGTTATAAAGCTAGTTACATTTAATGACTTCATTTTCTTTTGTTTAGTCTTACTTATACATATTTATGACACCAATGCATGAGAGTGTTGTCTTCCAGCCCCCATGTGGAGGGGGCAAAATTGTTCTTTTATAGGGTGGTGTCCTTCTTTTCATATAACTCAGTCACAGTTATCATTGTTATCCATCATTGGATTACTTACTACATAATGTAGCTCCTTTTTGCCACAGACCCTGAAAGCCAAGAAAACAAAACGGCCCACTATCACTTTAATATGCTATTGTTCAGAATGATAATAATAATAATCAACATACACAAACTCACGAGTGCTGAACACAATATTACTGATTAACTGTCTTTATTTAGGTAACAAAGGGTGCTGATATACAGTAGCTGTGTTGTGTTCAGCTGTAAGAACACCCCAAGCATCCAAAACTAGGCTACATCCACACTAATACATTTTACTATTTAAAGGTAACATATTGTACAGAGGTAGATTTCCATGTGCTGTTTGATTATAACGCAGGTCTAGGTTCTATATTAATACTGTGAAAGTATCAAAGCGCTCAGTCCACAGAGAAATACACAGTCTGTATTCAGAAACTGAACCTTAAAACCAGCCGTCAGGACTTCTGTAACTTTGTGATGTCACAACAAAGCAGTCACTGTCATCAGCCATGCCCAAAGCCCCGCCAACCAATGTTTTGCTTTATTGCCTGGTCTAAGTGCTTTAGCTGCTTACAAATCCATCTTCAAGGACAAATATGACCAGGTCTTTTAATATAATAGCCATTCAACCTGCTATGGCCTGTGAAAAAAGAGGGAACAATTGGAAAAGAAGCTGAGAGCATGAATTATCATCCACTCATATAGACAGAATAGCTCTGCACACCACAAGCTAATCACAGGCAGTTTGTGATGAGATGCACTGATGCATATAGTGCCTGGATGTTATTGTTGCTGCAGCGGCTGTTGTTGTCTGCTGTGTTCTATGTGAAAGTAGTTTATGTCAGGACATGTTGCCATAGAAATAACCTTGGGCAGGATGACTTAGAGTGCCACAGCTTCCTGTTTACAAAGCAGGAAGCTAGTAGAGTCACCACTCACAATATTGAATAATTTAAAGCTAACACAAAATCTAATTTGCAATTGTACAAATTGTATTTGTTCAGGTCGCCACCACCGTAAAGACGTGGGTTCTATCCTCCGTAGCACTGCCTCCAGCTTTCATCAAACACTGTCAATGTTTGTGTGGGAAGTCAGTGAGGGATCAGTTGATATTGCCATACTCGTGGCTCATACTGATTTGCCCTATTGCTGAAGGTTATTGTAGGCAGTTCCAAAAATGATGATAACATCAAGTGTATGAGAAGAAGCACACCATCTCATGGGGTAAGGGGAAGTGGATATTCTAAATTGGCAGGAACACATGAAAAGGTCATCAATAAGTGTTCTCTTAGCTTTTCTTTGCATCAGATTTGTGTCTGCACCACAAATTTAACGATTGATTCCGTAGGTTTAATGGATTTGTAACATTAAACTGGCGGATAGCACTGCCAAATTTTAAAAATAATACTTCAACAACAATAATGCATTTGTTTTAAGGCACACTAGCAGTGTGGGGCTACTGATGGAAAATTTGGCTTATTGGACAGCCTCTCAGGTAGCACTTATAAACTGAAATATCACAACTCTTGCCATGACACTGCAAATATCCACAGTCCCTGGAGGATGAATCATACTGACGTGTGAAGTGTAATTTCTCAACAACTAAGAGATAAGTGGATTGGTTTCGATTATTTGATTTGATTTTGATGGATTTGATAACATTTGATGCACACATACATTTGTGGTCCCCACAGAATGAGCTGTAATCTTTGTGCCATTATTAGGTCAAGATTTTAATGTGTTCATTAATTTGGTTTATTGCCAAATATCAAAAAGCAATGAAACTCCCATCAGCCTCAGTTGCACTTTGTGTTTATTTCTAATTAGCAAATGTTTGCTAATATGCTAAACTACCATGACTGAAGACTCTTAATCTTGTTGTGTGGTGTCTTAAAATATTCTGCATTATTGATAGATTTGTTGATTCCATCTGCACATAATAGAAATATCTCTCCTTCAAATGTTTTGTAAAGAACATATGATGTACAACTACAGGTGCATTTGAAAATAACTTCACTTCAGTTTGATGGACAGAACCCTATGCCTTATCACTTGCCTTTTCAGTTGGATTTTTAATGATATTTAGCTTAAGCAATGAAACATTTAGTGATTATTAACAACATTTTGTAATGCAGATCGATGCCGAGACAAAATTAGATTGGTGCAGAAAGTCACTGATCCAAGTCTGCTTGTAGATTGCTGTTGTGTCCTCTGTCGCATGTGTTTTTTTTTCCTATGTGAGCATCATGTTTATGCATGTTTCACATACAGGAGCTACAGACAGATTTGTCTGCTGACTTCACACCTAACAGATGTGGGTGAGGCTTGGTAACACATCAGTAATTGTACAGGCTTCAGCAGTGGCATCTCCCACTTGTTACAATTGCTGCAGTTGTCCAAACCTGCTTGACAATGCACAGCATAGGATAGTTAGTGTTCTCGTGTTAGGAGACATGTTGCAGAGATTTCCATTTAGCGAACTCCATGAGTGTGTGCAGAGACAGAATAAGAGAAAGCAGGTTGTTGTGAAAAAGAAGGGGAGTCAGTATTTTGATCAAACACTGTCAGGTGCTAATTAAATAAAGGTCAGCCACTCAAGTTTTGTTTATTGAAACAAGTCGTTTTCTAAACCACTGTACATGAGTCTGCCCTTGTGTTACCACAATGAATAACAGCTGAAGAATTCATAATGAAAACAAAAAAACTGCCTCCAGCAAAATTAGATAAGAAACTCATAGTTTAAGCCATAGTTCAACAATTTGGGAAATTCGCTTATTTATCCATCTCATTTGTGTGTTAAATATAAGCCTGCATAAAGCAGCTGGTTAGATTAAAGCTGACTGACCCTAACCCTCTGTCTAAAGGAAACAAAATCCACCTGCTAGCATGTCCAAGGCTCACAAATCCATGTTATATCATGTTTGTTTAATTCATACAAAAACTCAACAGGTTACATTTTCATTTCTGCCTTTCTTTTACAAAGTACAAAACAAATCTACACCACCACAATTTAAATGAATCCAGCAAAAAGAAGTACTATAAATAAATTTGAATCAAATTCCCATAATAAAATCAAATAAGTTAAAAAAAGTAAAATAAACAAATAAAACGCAAAAAACATAGTAGAACTGGAAACAGAGAACTTGTGAAAATCTTAACAACAATAAAAAGCTCTTTTAAAAAGATGTGAGTTTTAAGAAGGGATTCCAGGGAGTGCATAGAGGTGCAGTGGTTAGGACTGTCGCCTCGCAGCAAGAAGGCTTTAGGTTCGAACCTGGATGCCTGCTGGCCAGCTGGGATTATAACTCCAGCCCCCTGCAACCTTAAGGATAAGCAGTATCACTAATGGTTGGATGGAAGTGATTTCAAACATGTCACTGATTCTGCAAGCCTCAGATCTTCAGATCTTAATGGGGGGTTATAGCTGTGACTATCTCTTGGCCAGGTGCATTAACACAGTATAGACTCGAGGAGGTCACTGCACCCGGACAAGAAATAGTCAACATGTGAACTGGTGTTGGTGCTGGTGGGCTGATTGTGTTATCTTTGGATAGAGCCAGGCTAACTGTTTCTCGCCGTTTCCAGTCTTTGTGCTAAGCTAAGCTAGCCAGCTGCTGGCTATATCTTCGTATTTATACTTAGGTCATGCTCAAGAAAACAAAGTGTGTAACCCAAAGTATTTTACTAAATGCAAACTTGTCTTACCTTTTCCTCCTGGCCTCATATGCTCCTGCTCTGTCAGGTTGGACTTAAAGAGTAAATGAATGGCCGTTGCTGCTGCACTAATACTGTATAATGTAGGAAGGAGCACAAGTGTTTATGTAATGAGGGATTTCGTTACATACTCCCACTCGCAAAACAGCAGCCCTCATACACACAGCAACCCTGTGTTATGTAATGAATTAGTGTAGTGAAGTGGTGAAGTGGTTCATTAAAATAAATGAATAAAATTATAAATAACACTTAAATAAATGTAAAAGCTCTTTGTTGCTATATGTCACTATCCATTATTTCAATGTAGGAATAAGAGTGGTAAATATCGTATAGGCGAGCATTACTGAACCTATAAATAGTTAACGGAAATTTACTTAATGATCAGCTATTCCCCACATAGTGGATGAAGTCCAGGAGCTGATGGAGCGCTGGCTCTCCGATGAAGTGCTCTTTTTGTGAGTGTATCGAACTGATTCTTGATTAACAATTGTAATCAATCACAGGCCTTTACCCCCTCGAGCCCACTCACAGTAGGACCCAATCTAGGCGGCTGTGAATATTTTTAAGCACATTCCCCACGTGCTACCCGCTATCACAAAACCAGGGTACTTAGCACACATGAAGGGTCATGAATGCCAAATACTGACAATCAGCAAAATGACCCAGACTGAACCCAGTGAAGAAGTGGGCTGAACATGCTCTGAAAGATTCAGAGTATGCTCTTGATTTTTTTTTTCTCTTGAATTTACCCTGAGGTTTCTGGAACTTTTTCCACTCTTTATGAAAATATCACAGTCTGTATGTGCTTGTTCCAATGCTTAATTGCAGCTAATCGATGTTTACACCTTGTGCACTATTTAAACCCAAGACGCCATGATTTTGGCTGTGTGACTTTGTGCACATTTCTCTGTAAAAAAAAAAATCCTAACATCAACCCAACATCAACACTGAGACCTTAGGGAACACTGGTGTGTCTGAGAAATGTTCACACGACATGACTTTGTTCAAAACGACCCCTAAGGAGGTCCAGCGGAATTTAAGAGGTCACAATACCAGTAACTGACTGGATATGTCTTATTTAAATTTAAAGCAAGCATTTGCCGCTTCAAAGCGTTTCATCCCTCAACTGATGTGACAGGTGGTACTTTTGGGCTCGCAATAAATCAAAAGGCAAACAGCACTGTAAGCTAATTATTCCTGGGTTTTAGGGATTGTATGCTCAGAGCTGCAGACCTACATACAGTCTTTCTGCATGCTCAAATATTTGCTTAGCGATCATGTTTGTTTGGATGTGTGGCCATTGATTTGCTGTGCAAACAAATTCCATGAGCAACACCAAAATAGCACGTTCCACTTCACTGGCTGATTCACATTAAAGGAGGGGCTGGGGAGGAGGAAGTGTTGACAGAAAATAACACCATATCTCAAAAGTCCAACAATGGTTATAGGGCTGAGGTAATGTTAATCACTGTTGCATTCAACGAAGTGGTCTCCCTGGGCACACGGAAGGGAGGGGTTACATTTAATGGCACAACTAATTATTAATATGGTAATGTGTAGTGTTCAGTGGCAGAGAGGTAGCTGTATTCATGGCCACATTTACCCTTTAGGGGGCCCTGGGGCGAAAATGAGCTGGGAGGCCCTGTTGGACACCTTCAAGTGCCGGTCAAATACAGTACACATGGACCGCACATGGCAGCTTAATTATATTTTTGCCTAAAACCCCAGAAACAAACCATTACATTCATAGTGGAATTCCACACGGCCCCATGTTTGCCGTGTGTCAATTAGTTTCTGGTAATTTAATCAAACATACTTATTATGCTTACTTACACAACTTATTTAGGGATATGCACCATGCAGTAACTTTAAATAGAACCTTTGTTTAGTTAGTTAGTAAGCACAATGGCAATTAAGAGAGGGTCTCTAATAACGTAGGACCTGCCTCAAGGTCCTTATCAATTAAGCTAAAATTGTGCTGCACTGGTGCATATTCTCAAACAAAACACTGCAACATCTGACCCATAGTGAACAATATGGGGGTCAGTCATCTGCTTTGACCAGCCAGTAATCTCTTCTTAGTTATATTCAAATACACTCTAGAATAGTCACACTCCCATACTATTTAATTGTTTTTTTGCCTTCCTTAGGCCTGAATTTGTGATTGTTATTTATTTGGGCACTCAACCCTAAACAATTGTGCCTCCACCATCTTCATTGTCTAATCTGGATGCAAATGCAACCTATTTGACCATAAATGTGAACAAATGTGGGAAAATTTGTAGCTGAGGCCTGCTGACTTCCGAATCAGCCGCTATGCATACAAATTATGTTCTAGAAGAAGTCTCTGTCCCACAGTTTTTCTCTCTCTCTTTCTCTCTCTCTCTCTCTGTGCCTCTGTCTCTCACTCCACCCTTCCTGTCTTCTCACTAGCTGTCGCATTGCTCCTTACATTGCGCTCACATTTTTGTGAGGCATCATGAGGAGGGAAAGGTTGAAAATCACATTAACAGTAGCTGAACGGCTGGGACAAAAGGAAAGGGGGGGGTATATTTTTTCATTTATTTTATAGCTTAATAAGAAAGGGTCTCAAGGACTTGCCAACATTATCTTCATAGGCATGCTTATGTGGGCAAAGCACTGTATGCCCTCGGCAGTAACCAGGGATACACACAACTATACAGTGTCTAAGTGAACATTACATGTTAACAATCTATTTTGTTAAAGAGTCCACATACATGGTTCATTCGTGTTTAAAAATATTAACATGCATGCGCTATTATATACTTCATTATGCACACACAGTCAGTGCAAAACCTCTATGCAGCTTATGAAATATAAGATTTCAAATGGCAGCCTTGTTATTAATAGGTCCATATAGGAATTGACCTTTGCTAAACCCCTCCCCCAGACAGTAATTGTCCATTTACAGCTCAACAATTAGCAACCACCAATAGGTACGGCCAGTCTGTCAAGCTCGTGGCTATATAGTGAGAATGATACTGTGCATCTGAGGAATGTGGAGGATGATGTCTTTTTATAGAACAAATACCAATGACACAAGAGCAAAAATGTAAGGAATGGATTAGCAGTATATATATATATATATATATAACTACCTTATAACCCACAGTAGTAACCAAACTCATCATCACTTCCAAAGGCAAGGAGCATTTCATTAGCTAGCTTGACATTTTGTGGGGTTATATTTTTTTTTTAAATCTTCACAATAGTAGGCCACATTCTATGTGTCCAAGGGGTTGCTAGATGCTACCACTGTATATCAGTGTGAAGGGTAACCACAGCTCTGTGCTGCTCTTTATTCAAGCTGGGAAACTTTACACTCCAGTAACCCCAGCTAAATGTACCTGGGATAAAAACAAAAAATACAAATTGGATAGTCCTCATCTAAAACACCTGTCCTCTTGAAATGTTAAAAGTGATTTTTTGGGGAAAAAATACAAATATAGTCTATGATATTTGAAAATAATATTTAATGTTACTTATTATAAATAAATAAATCCAAGATACACATCAGTTGGAGCAAATCCCCCAATGTTCAACATTCATTGAAAACTGCCTTTACAGCTCACCTTCATGTAGTCCTCAGAGCTAAAAAGATGTGAAACCATTTGACTTTCCCCCTCTTCAGTGAACAAACACTTGTTTGATGGGAGGGATCAAGTGTGCCCTGTGGGTAGAATCATCTCTTCAGCACCCCTATGAGATCTGAATGTTTGGCTTATGGCAGAAGTGCAAGGAATGCACAGTTTCACTGTTCAAAAGCATTTTTGACTTTGACTGTTTCCCTTTTGTACATGTTAGGCTCCTTCTTGGCATGTGTGTCTGGATATGTCCCTGGAGTGAATTATCGCACCTCACTTGTCTTAAGATGTGATGTGTGAAAATAAGTCAAGGCCAGCTAATTGATTTAGTTCCTGTCCCTTGGGTTTCTTTTAATCCAATTATTGGAGTGCACTTAATGATTTTAATTTAGTTTCTGAGATGGAAAGTAAATATTATACTTTATTTTCCAGTTTGAGAGCAACTGATGATGAAAAATAGACTTGGCAGTAATACTGAGCTAAAGTGGTATTCTGTTCCCACAATATCATCAGACAGAGATCTAATTCAACCAATACAGGTATTTCATGAAATCATTGCCATGGCGAGGAAACTGAGCAGATTCTTGCCACATATGTCCAGTATATCCATGTTTTTTTCTCCAGCAGCTCAGAGTCAGGACTCAGGTGGTACAGAGAGGTGCAATTCAACAAGACAATTACCGCAAAAACCTGACCAAGGCTCTCTGGGCCTGTAAATGAATTTTCGCTATTATTTCACTCCTGGCAAGAATTTTTAATAACTGCTACCCTGTTTTTTTTTTTTCCTCATCAAATAGATTAGTTAAATGTCATGCAAACTGTAAATTAATTAATAAACACAAGCTCTAGATATTATGCTCTCCGTATAATACATCTTTGCAGCGTTTAGTTAGGTGTCCCATACAAACAGCAGACTCGAGCTGATTTCTTGTTTGGCACGCTAATCAGGAGGAGGCATGTGATTGGCACTGTGTAATTTTTACCACGAAGCAAGGTTGCAGAAAAAATGAGACTGACAAGTTATAATGAAATTACATTCACAAATATTTCAAATTCTGAGTCAAATATCTGACAATCTCATGCTGTTTACACTGGGCTGAGACAATTTTCTCATATTAATGAAGTTTACAATTATAGCTGCCACCTGGACTTCACTGTGTAAAATGTGCAGTTCCGTGACAACACTGTATACAGGTCCACAAACCTGCTCTGGTTGGTAGCAGGTGAGGAAGCGTAAGACGGAGAGAAGGGCAGCAGCAGCAGATTAACAGACTGGTAGTGTGGTTATTTGATTAAACACAAATGAATTTAGGCATATGAAAGAGCATGAGAAGTACATCAAATGGCAAGTGGACTGGAAAAACTTTGAGTACCAATGAGACAGAACCAAAACAGCAGGACCAAAACAATGAGCTGAGAGACACTGTAAAGACCTCATAATGATTAGGAGAGCAACAGAGGTGGATGATAATTCTCTGTGGGATCTTCACTGAGAGACGACCATCACGTAGAGGTAGTCCATTGTTAACATAGAATTATTGCTAGAGTCATGGTGGGCTGGAAAAAAACACAAGAATTTGCATTTGATTTAAGTGTAATTTATTGTATGTAATATGTTGTATGTATACATACACTACCTGTCAAAAGTTTTAGAACACATCAATTTTTCCAGCTGATATTTAAATTGACAGTAATTCAGTGAAATTACAGCACTTAACACATGAAACAACTGGAGATTTTAAAAACAAGGAATCATTTATCTTTTTGTTGAACTAAATTTAATCACTAACTTACATTTTTTTTTTTTTTTTACTCATCCAGCAGCCGAACACACTTGTGACGTTCTTTCTACAATGGAAATCAAATATTGCTCAGGGGTTCATCCCAACTCCCAACTGTTGCAGAAGTTCCCACAAATGTGATATAATTGCAGGTTTCTTTGCTTTCACCTTCTGTCCAGTACATCCCAAACCAGCTCCCAAACCAGTCTGGAGACTGTGCTGGTCTTCCATCATGTGAAGGCACCGTCTGGTTCTTTTCTTCGAATGTTTTGGCTCATTATGTTGCTATGGGGTTTGTTACATGACTTTTTCTCACCGTTCTGATAGCAGTGCAGTATTACTTGCAGTACAGAATCGTCCGAATAAAGCGCCAGTGGGTGTAGAACCAGTACTATTAGCAGTAGTAGTAGTAGTATTGTCATGATTTCCAACTTTATTCTAAAGTGGTAAGGCGTAGTAGTTCATTCCCTGAGTTCCCATCCCAACCAGAGATATAGTTTTGTATTCAGTAAGTATCACCATGGCTGCAGCCTTTAAAGTCAGCCACTGCTTGGGCGCAGTAAAGTTCAGTATCCCACTTTCAACACAATCAATAGAGCCAAAAGTTCACAGTTCACAGAGCAACAAAAGAAACCAAAACCAAGAGTTTTACTCAAATCTATACAACAAATACTCTCACAGGAGGGACTAGGAAAAACACTGACACAGACAAATCTCTCCCGCTGCAACACATTCGGAGACATGGAAATCTAAAATGGCACAGGGGAGCTTGTCCTTCTCCTCCCCGACATAGTGTTTCATATAAAAAACGATGGTTGCTCTCATGTACTGTCATTGTGTAGGGCTCTTTCAAATGCAGCAGTGACTGTACTATAATTAGAGTGAGGAGCTTGTAGGACTGAACAATGTGAGTGATGTTTTCAGGAGTTCTTTTGTTGCTCTTCATCTCCCTTAACTTTACCCCATCTATCAGAGCTTAAGAATTAATCAATGTATTTATAATGGCCTTCAAGCCCTGTGGCATCTCTCAAGGCAATGCAACCAAATAGGATGCAAAGCTGTGATCCTCAAAGAATTTCTATCACAGGAATAATGCGGTCCCAGGGCACTGCTGCAAACGCTTGCCCCAAGCATTAGGCACAGATAATTTAAACACATAAGCAGGTTCTTAGCGCACCTTAATCAATGCCAACGGTGTCTTTTAGTTGGGAGGGAGGGGAAGGCAATAAAGAGATAACACTGGTATAACCTGGGGACTTGCTGCAGAAGAAATATGGAGCGCTGAAGCCCTCTGGGTAATGAGAAACAAAACTCCTGACAAAGACTTCTCCTCCTGGAGTTTCTGCACCACAGCAAAGTCACATAATGAGCAAGATCACACCACATACATTCAATGAATTCTGATGAGTACAGAAAAAGGTTACCCGAGTGCCATTTGACATAAAAATAAACAGCGCAATAAAGTTAACATGAGCATTCGCCAAATCAGTGTGTGGCACATGATGTTTGAAAATAGCTACTTTGGAGCAGACATGTCAGCACAAATACTGGCAATCCTCTCAAAATCCCATTGTGCTGGAATGTTTTATGATATTGTCACAAATAAAAGGCATAAAAAAAAGCAAACAAAGCATACAAGTGAATTTTCATATTGCGGTGTATAATAAAATAATCCAACATGGTGGGGAGAAAAAAAAAGGGAAATTCTTCAACGGAGCACTTCCTGCCGTAACCAGGCATCCACATCGACAGCTCCTTCCCCCATCTCCCATGAAACTGATATATGAAACCATTTCCCCAAAACCAAACATGCCCGAAAACATTATTAGTGCCATTTCCTCTTCCATATTAAGGCGAGAAGTGCTGAAGGCAGATCGGACAGAGCCTTTCCCGGTGATGAAGTGCCTTCCTCTTTAGGTCTCTCTCACATCACAGAGGAAATGTGTGAGATTTATCAGTGTTGGCCCTCTCAGGAGCTCTCTTTGTAGCGGAGCAGCTCTCCAAGGTTGCTGCTGTGCTGCTCTTTCTCAGGGAGCAGGTGTACTTTTGCCACATAGGGGCTTTGAATTATACCTTTGATAGCATTGTCAAAAACACAAAATGAGAGATAGATAACCGGAAAACAGAGGACGTGTGTGTGTGTGTGTGTGTGTGTGTGTGTGTGTGTGTGTATAAAGAGAATGCAGTTAAAAATCACAACAAATCATCAGTCGGCACCCGTGACTCCATCTTCGTGTCACTTGTTTTTCAAAATGATCTAATTTACAGGCTTTTTAGTATGGTTCATATATTATAACTGTTTGACCTTTGTAGGGGTTTGTATTTGTTATGCTGTCTTTGCATGTACGAGACCAAATTGTACACCGCTTTCTGCACCTTAATGATAACCGTGAGGTCACAGCCTTTACCCACTGCAAGTAATTAGGCTAGCAGGAAATTATATAGGCACTTGTGTGTGTGTGTGTGTTTAGTGCAACAGTCATATTTAGTTGGAGGTGCAGAGGCTTTGCAGTTGCAACACAGATGTCGCAGCAACCACTTTATCTAGAAAATATTGCAGATTCGGTGAGGTAAGGCAGGATTGTTTCACAAGTGATTATTGTGACTCACTATCTAAGTTGTTGTTTTTCTGGGCCTGAACTCTAGTCCACTGCAAAGGTGTATTTATTCAGTTTGAGCAGAGTCTTTGACATTTGCTGCCTAGCTAACTAACACACCACACCCTTGTTTTCTATGTTATGACTAGCAAGTCACCAATGAAAAGCAGGTAAGTATGTCAGCTAAATCAATATAGTAGAATAAAAAGTGGTATATCTGATCCTTTTCTAAACCTCTCTAGGCCTGGATATCTCCAGTCGCTATACATTCACACCTATAGGCAGTTTAGTTCAACTTCACTTCACTAGCTGGTCTGTGGAAAGTGGAAATTGGAAGGAAAACCCGCACAGTCGTGAGAAGAACATATCAACTGCACTTAGAGAGGACCCAGCCAGCAAAAACATAAAACACTATGTTATCTTTACTGTCTTCTAATTTAATTAATCATTAGGTCTTTCATTTTTTTACTCCAGGAATCCTGTGAGGCTGTATTTATGCAATCTTCATTGTATTAGTTTAGTGTGTTAACATGCCAACATTTCCTTATGAGCAAAGAACAGCATAGAGTGTGAATGTGAATGTCATTAGTTTTGAAGTCAAAATCAAAGTGTTGCATAAATTAATACCCAATGATAATGGTAGAGTATGTGTTGAGAGAGCACCAAAGTGATTACAATTCATCCTGCAGCGAACTTCACTGTCTATGCTATTTTTCTATGGCAGTCCATACAATAGTTGTTATTGTAGGTGATTCTTGTCTCACTTAAAACCAAAGATGTGAACCACACGATGAGCTAGAGGAAAATACAGGGAACAGTTTAAAGCTGATAGGATTTGTTGAAGAAAATTCGCTCAAGTCCTTAGTTTGAAGTTTGCTGTAGAGAAGTAAGTTTGATGGTACCCCAGGATACGGTGAGCCAACTGACACAGAGCGGGTCTGAGGCAGTAGACTGACCCCGAGTGTAGGGCAGGGGGACAGTTATACAGTGAAAGACAAAGGATGGACAACTGTATTTGCATATACCTGGGGTTACAGACATTTGGTCAGACAGGAAAGGAAGTTATAACAAAAGGTAATGTTTATCAGAGGTCTTGTAGTGTAGCACCTTGGTTCAAGTTATCAGGGGGTTGGAGGGGGCCTTGGGCTCGATCAGCATATCCATAGTTGGGCCAGGAAGGGCCCTTAGACTAGATCAGCATATGTATGGATAGGGCAGACAGGGCCCCTAGACTGAATCAACATATGCACAGGTAAGATGTTGTTAAGACAATGAAGCGTTGGTGATGTAAGAGGGAGACAGACGGATTAAGGTAAGTAGTATCTCCTTGATCAAGGATCAAGGAGTCGAATCAGTGGGGTTATAGGGTTATTTCTAGGTGCTAGTCAGTTTACATTACAGGATGTGTATTTTCTTCCTCAGATTCATCCTCTGGAAACCATGAATGTCATGTCTCTATGGTGATCCATCCTGTTTCTGTTGAGATACTTCAGTCTGCTGCAGGAAACATGCTCTGACCTGATAACAAGGTGAAGAACAAGTCTCCTTCTTATCAAATGTTTAAGTTACAAACCGCACAGAATGAAGTGTTCAGGTATAGTTATGTAACTACCTGAACACTTCATTCTGTGCGTTCTGTGTTCACAACTATTTTCAGAGTAAGAGCCTCCAGCATAGCAGCCTGAACGCTCTGTAATGAGGCCTTTTAGTTCACGTTCTTAAAAGCACATGAAACATGTGCACCGGCTATATATTTAACTTTACAACTTATGTAAAGCATTCTAAGGTGTTGTTAGCACTAATTAAAAATAGGTGGACTGAATCATCTCTCTGGCATGTTGGATAAACATTGTAGTGCTCATTAATAATGCCTGTACCTAACGAAATTTTGTTGACAGCCTACAGCTATAAGTGTAACAGTATCAGTCAAGCAAGCAATCAAGAAATTCACCAGCTGAGAGACCACACACAGTCAGGAGTGACTTGGAGTGCTCAATAACGCAGGCAAGTGAAGCCAGATGAAGCCATCCCTCATTGAGAGCGTGTCCTAGGATTACATCCCCTCTTGCTGGGAAGCATTTAATTTCTCCTTTCGGCATAGTGACACTTCAGTCTTTTCCCTGTAATTACACATTATTAATGTTATGTAATTTGGCAAGACGGAACCTTGGATGCAGAGACACAGTTATTGACATTAGCTGGCCATGCTTCTTTCCTATGGTTTCAACGAAAAGGCCGTGCCTAATTATGGTCCGATTAGGGTTTTTATCTCCGAGGCTGAGTGTGGTAGCGCTGACAGCACGAGGACATGACTGCACTCTCTATTTCCACAGCCAGGGAGCTCAGTATTTTCATCATGTAAGACTATACTAGAGCTTGTAAGCTCTGTAAATACATCATTTATTCACTGGCTGCTGTACAGAAGATTTATAAATGCCCTCTGTTTATTTATAATTTGACAACTGAACAATACTCAGAACACACATCACAGTGAAGGCGTAATGATGGTGTAGACTTCAGAAACTTTCTCACTCGGTTTTATCATCTCACACTTTCAGGTAAGAAAAACTGAAAAGTACTCACCAGTGCAATAAATGGCGAAGTGAAAGATGACATTCTAAGATGTCATTTCAACCAGTAATGGCTTAGAAGCTCTGACGTCTTAGCTCTCTATTGTAAGGTAATTGAGGTATTATTACATTGTGAAATTGGGTCAGTTTTATCCTGGGAGGAAATAGGCAACAAGATAGCAGACCTTTCTTTCACAGAGATTGCCATCAAAAGCACATATAGAGGTTTCAAGAGATGATCGATACTCAGAATCAGAAGTAGTGACTGTAGGTCATCACCTTGAAGATTATTTCAAAAACCCACTGTTTTCTTGTAATATATCATTTTGTCATATACAATCTTCTTGTATTTTATTGTTATGCATTGGCACTTTTGGCTTTTTTTTTTTTTTTTTAGAGTGGTCACATTTTTTTGCCAATAATGCATTTTGACAATTTTCTGGCTAGAGGAAAAATACTATATTTTAAATTTTTTTGCCAGCATGGACAACCATGAAACAGTCTTACATACATCTAATCAATGCTTCAGACAACTGCCTGTAAATGAAGAAAAAAAATCCAAAACACATGTGGAAATTATTGTGTGGCAAAATGACGTTCGAGGCAATCATGTAATCCGCTGTCTTTCTCCTTTGTGTCAGCGTGGTACTAAGTAACTTTGAGAGCGATCAACAGAAGCTATGTTCAATCTATCAAGGACAGTGTTGTAACAGACTTTTATCTCGTCCAAATAATTTCTCTGTTTTGGCCATTTATGTTGTCAAAAGCATCTAATGTATTATTGCACCCTTATTTGCTACCTAGCAAGTAACACTAGAGAGTCCTCATCAAAGGGGCTATTTGCTTTCTGTGCCGCCGAATGTGGTTTCTTGCTGGGAGCAGGTGGTGGTGATTGTTGCTTGCCAAGAGCTTCGGCCATCATTGCGTTTACAAGACAAGAGGTTATAATACGCCCTCTGAGCAGGACCACTTCTTCAGGGCAGATTGGTCGCTGTCAAAAAGTGACGAGGCAGTCCGGGGCTAGCTGGTTAGCATGCTGGAGACAGCTCCTGGTGAGTAAAGGAATGGAGATTGATGCTGAACTCACAAAGTTTCTTCTAGACTGGTAAACAGCTAGCAGTTAATGCTAACGCTATGTAGAAATAGCAAAACTTACAAATAACTCCTTTAAAGGCACTTATGTCAAGGAAGTGGCCCTTTATAACAAAAGGTTTTGCAGTAAGATTTGATGGAAAAGGCTCGGCTTTTTGGAAAAAACTGGCCCCTTACTAAACATGTGATCATTAGATATTCTGTCAAATCAACAACACCAGATAATAAATCATCAAATCATCAGAAGTCCTACACAGCCTAAAACATGAGCTGTCAGACAAACTCCCAGCTTATGTGGAAGAGGAAACAAAGGGAAACAGTAGTTTGTTTTTTCATAGTTGTATGTGTACACAGTTTGCCTTTGCACGTAGGGATCATTAGATTCTGGGTGGGCTTACTTTTGGTCAGTGTTTATAACCCGTCTGTTTCATTGTAGTGCTATTGCTGTGTTTCCAGAATTTCTTCATTACCAATAGAAAACATGTATACATTTATAAGAATAAGACCCTACTTTATATAAACCTGAAGTATATTTTAACTGCAGTGACCTCATTCAGTATTTTGGACAGTCTACACTTTACATTGGCCCTTTCTTGCCTTGGCTGTGGTATGGCCCACTAGCAAAATCTGTGATACAGGGTTTAATGTTCTCATTTGCATCATGTTAACTTGCTAATATGACGGCTTACAGTTACATTCACACTGAATATAGAGCTGTCATTCACTCGCTGGCTGTGCTGGGACTAGGGACAGTATAAGTCCAGTGTGTGAAAGCAAGCTCCATCGTTTACTGAAGGCTCCCAAGCAAGATTGAAAAGCAAGCTGCTTCTGAGAGACCGAGCATCCAAGGATAACTCAGCTCTTAGGGTTGCACCTCCACACAAAAATAAATATGCTTATTGCTGCCAAAACATGTCTTTGAGCAGCTATTGCAAAAAGATAAGGTGTCAAAATAAGACATCAAGCGTTATACAATGGAATGTGAAAAAAAACAAACAAACAGACACTTTGATATGTCAAAGGTTATCCGTATATCTTTTTAAAGCATCAGTGAACTGTCTTTTCCAAGCCCTTGTGGGCCAGGAAACAACACATCATCTAACCCCTGAGAGCATCTAAACATGCTTGTGCACTGCAAGGCCAGGGTGCCATGAAATCAGCCACTCTATGTGTAAATGGACTGTGGGATTCACAGGTGACTGGACACCGCTGTCATTTTGAGAGAAAAAAAAAGAAATATATATATATAGAAACCTTCCCAGCCACTTGACAGGCTCACAACAGAAGTACTTATGTGGCTTTGTTTCTGCATGTTTTTTCATGAACAATTCCAACAGCATGTCCGGAAAGTTCAGATAATTTACTGAGCTGAGAGTACAGCTTTGCGTGGTGTGAAAAGCATGGATATGGGATGTGTACCGTCACTACAGGATGTGTGTTTCTACGCCACTGTAACACCAGAAAAGATCTTTAAACAATGTGGTTTATACATAAACCAGTATGAGCTGAGGTGAATTTCAGGGACTTATCTGACTTTAAAACAAATACTACTTAAAAAAAAAAAAAAAATGACTGCAATTCCAGGTGTCATGTTGTTGTATGAAACTGCATGTCAAGCCATTTCATTGCATTGAAATGCTGGATGCAAATCAGACACAGAATCATGTGGTTTAATGTATTCAACTTGAAAGTTTAACTTGAATCTGTGTTTGTGGAAAAATACAGCAATAAAAACTCAGCGCAGTTATAACCTTTATTTTAACTGGTATGACTTAAAGTACAACAGCTATTTGTCTCACATAGAGGAAAACAATGCAGTTAATACTCATGTGTCAAAGTATTTCATTTAAAAAAATCAAGCTCAATGCGCCACCTGAAACAAACACAATGATATGCTCAGTATAGGAGCAGATTGGTGAAGCCGTAGCCAATCACTTGATCCACATGATCATAAATCAATCAATCATAAATTTCACACTGATCAGATCTAATTTTTAAGCATGAGAGTTTATCTGTCAGTTATAGCGTTCTAACAACTGCTTTCATTCATGATTTATCAGTTTTAGTGGCTTTTGTATTTTACTTTACACACTAGTTGTACAGTTAATGTTAACACGTTTTTATGGCGGTGGGGGGACATCATACATGAGACTAAAAGAAATATATCAATTATTATGTTGATATATTAAGTTGTTTATGGTCCCCAGATGATGAATTCTCTGGCTTTTTTCTTAATCAGCCAATGAAATATCTCAATATTTAATGGATAAAACAGACAGAGGTTTGTACAGACATTTATGGTTCCCAGACGAATTGTAATTGTTTTGGTGATTTTCTGACTTTTCTCCCAAGGCCAGCATGAGGTTGGCATCTAGGTTTTTGAGGGTAATATCTGAATTCCAGTCCCTCTCAGGATGATTTGTAATGAATTTGGTATTCCCTGAAAGTTCTTTTAGCTCCCTCATCAGGTCAAAATTTTAATTTGTCTAATCTTTTTTTTATTTTAATTTAATTTTAATGCTTTATTTACAAGCAAATACCTGCTAAACTAATGGCAGTCCCGTCAGCCTCAGTTTTATTTCATATTTACTGGTAATTAACAAATGTTAGCACATTTTAGTAATAGCTATGTGCTCAACATCAGAATGTTACTGTGGGCATGCTGCCATAATAGCGTAAGCATTTAGTGCAAAGGGTCTTGCACAGTGTCACAGAGCCACTACTATGGCCTAGGGTCCTAGCACAGAAGGTTTACTTACTCTGTAATTAACATGAAGAAGACAGAGGAAGAGGAAAAACAGAACCATGTGATCCTCTTTAATGGGAGATATATGAAATATAAGTTGAATGAAGGATTTGTAGGGAAAATAAACCACAAGAGTTTGTTGATGCTATTGTGCTGACCACTAAAATTAAACAGGGATCGTTTTTGTTAGTTTTATTAGTTGTAATCAAAACCTGTGGTGCATTTACATCTGTTGGGAAAAGAAGCTCCGTAGCGCTGTTTGCCTCAGGGCTGAGGCGCCATTTAGTACACGTGTGCACAATTAGGCGAAAAAGACAAGTTTTTGTCTTCTAGAGAAAGTTTCTTACCTGATTTTATGCAGTCTTAATATGTCTCATTCAAATGTTTTTTATTTATTTATTGAAATGAGTTTTTATTGTTTTTAAATGCAATTTTAATGTCATATTAATGTTTTATTATGACACCACGCTGGCTACAGCCAGGGCCGGAGGCATTATGTTTTTAGGTTGTCTGTGTCTCATATTTCCTGCAACTTGGCCTGTTGGCAAAGGCATACAAGAGCAAGGTGGTAATTATACTTTTTAATGTAATTCCATGCCTCTCTAATGCACTTTGAATTGCCCTGTATCTGAATGGTGCTATAAAAATAAACTTGCTTATCATTGAAAATGATTGATAAAAATTGTTGGATGTGGGGCATAAATGCTTTTTGGATTCTGAAGGGGGCGTGCCAGAAAAAGTTTGAGAAACTCTGCTCTGGAGGGGGAGAAAAATATGGTCCTCAAATAGCAGCAGGGAGGCATTTACTTAGAGGGATCAAGTGATTTATTAAATTGTAATAGTTGCATAAAATGGCATTTTGCCTGGAGAGGACCACTGACAACCCAGTACACTCAGTTTTCATTGTACATTTTACTATTCAGAGCTTTGCAATCTTGCAATCTCATGACCATGTTTCTTAGTCAGAGCTCTATGTATAAGAAAACATACAGCATGTGATGTGAAACAGGACAGGGTGGATGGTACAGCAGACTGTGCATGTGTCAATGACATTGTATGCTAACGGTCTCTGAAGTCAAACTCAAGTGGCTCCTCCCCTCTCAGTGCTCCTGCCCACAGGCTTCTAAACTTAGTCCCCTGTGCTGGAAGCTGTCACTCAACTCTGGAGTGTGGGCCCATTTCCTGCAGGAATTAAAAACTCCCTTTGGTGAGCTTTGAAATCATTATTGTTAGAATAAATGCCAAATTCAAACATCCAATAGCACTGGCACAAAGAGGTTCAATAATGAACGGCTGAAGTGGTATCAACATGTGATTTAGTTCTTAAGTGTAACATGATGATTTTCATTCGTATTGAAAAAAAAAAACTGTTCTGAGTTCAAAAATAGATGCCCATGATTATATTTTTACATTAAGTGCAGAAGAAACCTAATACTCAAGCAAGGACACGTTTGTGCAGCAACAACAAAATACATCAACTGCCGGAAATTGATACTAGTCTTAGATTGCTATCGAATTTTCTCTCCTTTTAAATGGTTGGTAAAAACAGGATAGTCCATCATTGGGGAGCTTAATGTGAACCCTTTGATATTTGCTCTTTGATATTGACCACGCAATCAATAGAGCTTTCCTATAGCAGAGCTGGTAATATTGCTCAATTTTCACAGTTAGGTAATATTAGTCCCGTAAGAGCCTAACTATTGATCTGACCACACACAGACCTTTCATACTATCAGAAGCACTCAGCTGGACCCAGTATGGGAACTACAAGTGTCCAGTTGGGAAAGCAGCAGCAAATATTCAGACTTCACATTCAGTGCATTTGTTTCTTATTATCTACTACTTTCTGTTGTTGGCCAAAAGCAATTAAAGCTGGACTGGAATCAAAGCAAGGAAATGTTAATCAAGAAAGATAATAAACTATATTTGACTGAGTTACAGTGATTAACAATCTGTTTGAATGAACATCAAATTGAATATAATATATCCAATTTTAGTTTGGCAACTGAAAATGTGTTAGTTGCTTCGTATTTAACTACAATCGAACACTAGTGGCGTCATGCAGCCATGTTTGTTTAGTGAAAGTACACACGTGCACGTGCTGAGCATTTAGGCAACACGTTTCACATCCTGTTGCTGCATGCATCCTCTCCCACTATTCAAAAGTTGGTGGTGGGAAAGAAATTTAGCAATGGGCTCACAGTGGTAGTGAAGCTAAAGCCTGTTAGCATGCAAATATGCAGGTCAACAATGCAGGATTTAAGATTTTTTTTTTTTTTTTTAAATCAACGTTGCATGTGTTAGATCATTACATTTGTTAGATCTCAAGGAAAACATACAACGCCTTTTGTTGGAAAAAACAGAATGTAAACAAAACTTTTATTTTACAAAAAAAAAACACATTGCCCCTTTAATTTGCAAGATTTTCATGAAATGCATGTATGTCCATATGAAGTTTCTTATTGCTGATACTTACTGACAGATACTATATAGTACTAATTTTTGCAAGTTTATTAAAGGATTTACTGCATTTTTTGTTCTAAATGCCTAAGTAGTCACTCTTTACCCAGAAATTTTATATGAAATGATACATTTATAAATAAAACAAGAGAAGTAAAAGTAAAAATTAACAAAAAGAAGAAAACATATTTGCTTGTTGTGGTATTGCCAAGTATTTTTCTGTGTGAACATTTATCTAGAATTTGACATTTCTTCAAATATAAAATAGTTTTTAAAAGAATAATATGTTAGTCTGACTATTTGACTTACAATATATTTGCTGTATGAGCAGGGACCAACCAAACATCTCTCTTTGTCTGTTACACATTCTTTCTTTCTTCCTGCATTATAGACTGTTTTCTCATGTTGTTCCGTCTCTTTCAACTTTCTTTTCATATATAAGGTCACTTTCATGGTTTAGACCTGGATAATCTTCAGTTCAAAATACTGTATAGCCGTGTGCATGGCTGGAGTGAGTGAATTTTTATTTGCTTAAAAAGATCTAAAAACACCAAAGTGGCATTGCAGCAGTGCTTCTGTGCCAAAGAGAATCACTGAACTATATATTTACCTCTATACAAAGATGGATTTGTGTGGTTGCTGCCCAGCTCCATCTTTTGTGTCTGCTAGGAGAAAATGTATTTGTGGATTTGCAAAATTCTGTCAGTGAGGTTTCTTTCAAAAAAGGTATATAGCCTCTGAATAGGATCCAGCAACACCATCTAACTTGTGTGTGTAAGGCTCAGCCTTAAGTATTAGTCCAGTCGATTAAAAAGAAATTCAGCTTCAACCTTCCTGTATCTGCCTGTGCTTCTGTGCCTGTGTGGAGGTAGTTTGGTTTGGCCTCCAAACAATAATATAATAATGATAATCCAACAAGAAATGTATGAATAGGTAACGGAGAGTAGAAGTGACAAAGCTTGACACCCTGGATGTCATGCAGTTAAAGGTACTAAAGGTTTTTGAACACTAATGGTGCTGTGAGCATGTGCATGTATGGAGCATTAATGTAAAAAAAACATGTTATATATTTATTTATTGGTTCCAATAGAAGTTGCTCACTGGAAACAGCCAACATAAAGTGTCTTAGTTAGGTGCTGGTCCACCACAAGCCGCCAGAACAACTTCAGTGTGTCTTGGCATTGAGTCTACAAGTCTCTGGAACTCCGTTGGAGGGATGAACACCATTCTTTGTGTTTGATAAGATTCCCTCTCTGGTATCTACTTATTTAACCTATCTGCTGCTACCTGCTCATTTGCACTATTTATGTTATACATGTTGTATGTTTTTAATGGTGTGTTTTGTTATGTGGATTGTATGTATTTTTATTGGATGTTGTGCTTAAATGTCTGAAACAAACTGACGAATATCTGAACACATTTTATTTTTTCCTCGCTACGCCTGCACATCAAAATACCCAATGCAAATAAAACTGGTATTTAGGCCCAACTCAAAGACCGACCATCAATAGAGGAGGACACATGATGTCCTTCAGGTTCATGCTAGTTGGATATTTGCATTTGTGACGTATATGTTTCACTTTTTCTTTTCTTTTTTTTTTTTTACATGTATTTATGCATATTTTTATAGTCTCAAATTTTTATTCTTTACATTTATTTATCCTACTCAACTAGGAGCCTCCCACATTGCATTTCACCACACATATCCCTCGTATTTGTGACAAATAAAACCTGAGTCCTTGAATCCTTCCACTGTTCAGTTAGTTCCAAGAAAAACATGCCTACGCAGTGTTATTTTACAAAAATAAAAACACAAATGCCCCAGCCACCACACTGAGCCCCACACTTCGCTCCGTGTTCCTCACTCAACCTCTTTAACTGCAGCACATTAAAACGGTGCACGGCTGTGAAGAAACTGCAGGCATATTTAATGATTTTATCGAGCAAATCTTTTTAATCTTGCAGTAAATACGCAGATATAATCAACCCCTTGTCTATATCAGTTAAGAGAAGAACAGTCAATTCATGTGAGAGGATGGGTGAGTGCTTCTGTGATAAATTGGAATGAAATGTGAAGCAGCTGGATCCAGACTGACAGCTCCAAGTCAATGAGCAGCCAGGTATAGAAGCGTAATATCTCCTAAGAGTCTATTTTTCTGACTGACAGACAAGTTCACCCGGGTTACTGTTTTCACAGCGTAAGGTGATTCTTCAAGCGGGCAGAACCAGGACCCTCTGAGGGAAATACGAAGAGACGATGCTGTCAGGCTGCTTGCTGAGGAATGAACACACAAACATGAAAAGTAAAATTGAGACATGGATGGTGCCGTTTAAAGAACCGACATGGACGTACTGACAATCATCAGCAAACTGTTTTGCAGCAACACTGAGGCTTTACAAGCTACGTGTCCTCTTGTGAGCAGCTTTACACTGTTCACTGGATCGATTCATTTTATTTTGTAATGATGTGCATGTTCACTGAATGCTCAAAAAGATGCTCAGATTCCCCAACTGTGAATCACCAGACCTGTCAGGAAATCAGTTGCCATAAAGAACTAAATACTGATAGCTGATTCATTTTTAGATAAATATGATTAAAAAAAAAAATACAACAACTGAGAAAGTGTGTGAGCTTATTTTTTCCTTTACTGAGACTTTGTTTAAAAAAGTTTTAAAATTGCTAAATATTTTCATCCTGATGCTGAACTGTAAATAAAAACATTACAGGGTGAATATCTTTGAGTTATTAGAAAATATGCTGAATATCGATGTCTGTGTTTTACAAGGTCTGATATTTTCCATTTTCTGACCAAATGCCTTTACAGCAACTGTTCTCCACAAAGGAGAAAACTAAAATACTTTTACACTTTTCAAACTACAGGAGCTGAATGATTCATGTGTAAGAGGAATCACTTGGAGATTATGTCATTGACTGTTCCTTGGTACAAATGAAACTTGTTTCATGCAAAGCATGAAAGAAAACTTTATCAGCTTATGTAAATTAATCAATGTAATTTCCTCTGACAGTTTGCAATATCTTCTCATTAGACTTTGACTACACCTTTTTCATTAGGATGGCACAACCACACTTTTTGTGTCAACACAATAATTTATTTTCTTATGAAAAGAAAAGAGATTATTTCCTAATTCAATCAAAGTCACAAGGATTCATCCTCTGGGGATCTTGAATATCTGCAGAGATTAAAGTTATTCCATACAGTAATTTTTCAAAATACTTAAATCACAGCTAAATATGCCAACCTCGTGAAGGTACAAGATGAAAATCAGAGGTTGTGAGAATTTTGCCTCTGGGGGCAATATCTGTCAGCAACATACTCATAATGCCAGTGCTGTATGTGCAGATGTATAGCATGAATGTTTATCGTGGTCACCATCTCAGTTTAACACCGTAGCACTAATGCCACGAAACACAAAGTAGAACTGAGGCTAATGGGAATTAATTAATTATTCAACAAGTTAAAGCAAATCCTTCAAATAGCTGTTGAGACATCTCACATCGCTGAGTATTTCCACCTTGAACTGCAGTGAACCAATGACAGTCTCATAAAAACAAATTCAGACAGCCAGGGATTTATATGTCACAAACCTAAGGAACCACTCCCGTCAACTTGTGGGGACGGGGGGGCGGGGCTAAATAAACCTGAAACCTCGTCTGTACAGAGAGTGAGAATTAGCATTAGCACGACCACCAACACTGTGTCAGCAACTGCCAATTATAAGCTAATATACAATATAAACAAATAAAAGATGCTAACTACGCTAACCTCGCTGATACATCTGCTTGTCACCGATTTTGCTAACAACAGACGACTGGGGCTCAAACATGCCTGTATTTCTCTGCTGTTTCCTCTGACACTAACCATCTTGATATGCACTGCTCTTTCACCGGTCACTGAAACCTTGTCAGTACAGAGAGCGGCAGTTTGTATTAGCACAGCCATGAACACTGTCAGTCATTGCCAGTCACAAGCTAACACACAACAAATAACTACAATTTTCCGTTCTGATACGTCTGCTAGTCTCTGATTCTGGTCTCAACAGACTCCTCATCTGGGTCTGGGTCTGACTCAGTCTCAAACACGTGGTTGAGTCTCTCTGATGTTTTCTCTAACGCTAACTATTTGGATGCTCTGCACTTTCACTGGTCAACCTAGCGTAAGCAGCGGCGGTGGGCGGGGCACAAGGCCTGATCCAGAATTTCTCAATGAAGAAGTAAAAGTAGATGTGCTTTTATGTGCTTTGTGTTTTTATGAGGCAAAACCGTGTTAAACAAAATATTAATCGTAGCAGAATAGTTTTACATAGTTTAAAACATGTCTGGAGAGAAAACTGAATGTTTCATCCACTGGGGACATTCAAAATGTAAAAATTTCATGGCAACACAACTAACAAAGTTTGGTGGGGTTAAGGTTAGGGTAACAATGTGGGAAGTGGGTGATATATCAAACAAATAAAGTTATTTTGGATACTGTCCCATGTCTAGTAGTCAACGATTTTTTAAAGTCTGTTTCATAAAACACCAGCTACACTTTGTGGAGCATTTTTCTCTTTCTGGCAGGTCTCCCTGGTCTGTGCAGACCTGAGGGGCCAATAAGAAAGGGGGGACTAGAGATTTATGTGCTGCATAAAGTCGAGAGTCTACTATTTTGGAAAGGCATGAAGTTAAATTTCAAAATTGCAGAACCAGAAATAAAGCAATTTTACCCAGTAAATCTAGAGGCTACATCTTGAGCGGCTCCTGGACAAAATTATTCTTAATCATTCTATTGCTGAGGAAAGTACTCAGGTGATTACCTGGAGCAGATTGTATCACACACACACACACACACACACACACAGCACACTGCAGTCTGATCTAACTGCATACACAGCATTTATTTTAACAAAGATTACACCGCTGTAAAAAGCTGTTTACAAATCAAAGTAGATATTTCTTGTAAACTGGTTTCTACCTCAGAGTCTTCTGACTGACACAACAGGAGCCTCTATTTGAACCAATGCAACTAATTATCTTCTTGCACATGTAAGAATGACAGCACTACTGTGATGGGCCGATGCTGATATGCTGCTGTTTAGCTGAACAGCAGCTTTAGCTTAGATAACAATACACTGATAGTACAAAGACAATAAAGCCTTTTGTTTTCACTCTTTACTGTGACGACACTGCTAATGCAATGTGTAACCGTGCTTTGGAGACTTTGCATGAACCAAAGGGGGAGGTTGTTGAGGAGTCGGACTTTGCGGTGTGAAGAGTGTGAACAGGCCCGCTGTCTGTTTTCACCACAGTGAGGCTGGCTCGGGTGAAAGACTGTTATTTCTTTCTCTAGTTCACTGCCTTTGATTCCAGCCTTGTGCAGACATCTAGCCTCGCAAAAGCCTAAGTCTTGCTCTGTTTCTGCAAGCTTCAGACATTTGCCTGGAATTGGTTCAATTTGAATCGACTGAGCCTCGTGGCCCAATCAGGAAACCTGAAAGTCGCAATGATGACGATGATGGTGAGAGATGCTGCATTTTGAATTTGAATGACAAATCCATTTGCAGCATCTCAACTCTAAATTGGTGTGAAAAGTGTATTGAAATATCTAAATTTCAAGATTATTCCATGTCCACATAATTCTCACCTAAAATTGACTGAGAGGCCCACTGGTGAAATCTGAGTGTTTCAGTGCAACACTTTATGTTTTATATCTTTCCAGTTTAAATGCTGAACTGAAAACTGAAAGATTAACTTTGACAGCACAGTTGCTGTTCATCCATTCAGGAGCAGGAAGGAAAAAGGGTTCAGACTGCAGTTTCAAATGAAGGAGAATACCTGTCAATCATCTCTTGGCTGGTCAAACTCTGCAGTGTAAGGTTGAACTGTATTTTGGTTTTGAACAGTTTGGACTTGATGCTGTTGCTGACTTCCTTCCAGAGCATCATCATTGTCCCTCACTGCTGTCTGTGAATGGTTTGATCTGGGGGAAGGCGCCTTTAGTAAGTGCTCAAGCTGTGGAATTCTCTGCATTTAGTGATTGGCCTCCATCCCCAACCTGCAGCAGCTGCTGTGGCTGCTGACATCGTCAGAAGCCCTGATAATCTCTTGGTTATTGAGTCGGCTGTTTTTTGGTGTGTGGTAATTCACTGAACCTCAGAGATCAAGGATTACAAGCCACTTTTGGGCCACTGGCCAAGAGGCAGAGGCAGACAGAGTGGAGTGGAGAGAAAATTAAGATGGTGGAGGTAAAGGCAACAAAACATGCTGGAAGACAAAGGATATATATTTATATATTATATATATATATATAAATCAGGGATGTTTTTGTGTACATATAGTAACATATATTTATTGCACTAACCCTATTTAACTTATTTGATAATAGTTCCCTGACAGCCTTTATTTTCTTACTGATGTTAAATTCTACCCTCTTTTTTGTTTCACATTAACTGTACATAGAGATAAAAAATCAATTTTTTTACTAAAAAACATGGAGAATATGAAAGTACTTTCTTGTAGCACCAAAAAGGGCCTGCAGTCTTCATCTCAGGCTTGGTGTTGCCAGATCAGATGCTTTTGGGAAACTTTTTATTTTACTCTGCTTGTTGAAAATTGTTTTGTATCATTTGTCTCCCAGACTAAAATGAAGCTATATTACAATAATAATTCAAATTCCTTCCCCTCCTTTGATAATTGGGTTGACAGGGCACTGAGTTTAGGAGGCTCAGTGACCCACCACACTAAATGTGATTTCAGTTTATTACGACTACACTGCATTTTTCTTTTTCTTTTTTTTTTCATTCAAATTTCCTTTGTATAGACAAAGCCCCCTTTCTTCAATGATTTTTCTTGAGGAGACTATATTTATGATGAGGCAGGTTCTGGGATCTCTCTGCCAGTCAAACCTAGCAACACTGCTCAGACAATAGCATCCACAACCAAGAAGTTAGGGCAGCTTGTTCGTAAACTAAGAGAAAACACCTGGGATAAAAATCTGTCCACAAAGCACTCATTTCTCCTTGTGAGGCTTATTGCAACTTATTGCGACTCAGATGACTGACATGACTCATCATTTTTATCCAAAATCAATTCCTCTCTTCTATCATTGGGTTTTGGTGGCCCATCAGGAATTGGACACTGTTCAGAGAGATTTTAAGGTCACACATTTTAAATGTTAATGTAACATTTTAAAGGTTAAAATACACTAGAATGTACTTGTTTACAGTTATAAGGAGATTTGAAGTGTTTATTGTCAGCATGTATAACTTATCCTGTGAAGACAGATTTTATATTTTAAGTGTGTTTTACTATACTGTCATTCACTCTCTGTTTGTATAGCAGGCATCACTCACAGACACAGGATTTCTGGCATTCCATCAACAAAACGATTTATTGATTAATCAAGAAGAGAATAAGCAGATTGATCAATAATATTGTTAGTCGCAGTTAGTCAGATTTCTATCTTAAATTAAGTTCCACCACAACGGTCAACACTCCAAAGCAGTGTCTGCTGTGCTTTCAGACTAAGTGCTTTTCATTAGCTGTATTCAGTCTAGAATGTAAACAACATCATACAAACAAAGCAGATCAAATGCGACTTGTTTGTCATATAATTCCCTCTGATGATTCTCTTGTTGACAAGGATCATTTCAGAGCGCTGGAATAATTTTCAGTATACCTGTGGTGTACGCTGGATGTTCTCAGGGGAGCAGGGGAAGCTGGAAGTTGACAGCTGACGAAGTCATACCGGGAAAGCATATAGAAAACATATAAACACACCAAAGTACACGACACTTGACAAATCATTTTGTTTTAATCTATTGTCCCCACTTGCAGCCACTTTACCACCAACCTCATCATGTTTCATGAATTTTTAAACCCACTCTCACCCCTTTGTTTCCCATTCATAAGTGTCCAGGTTAATTTGGCCTCTCTACTTTACACATTGGCCCTGAGCAGATCATTTTTTGTAGCACAAGGTGCAGTGAACCTCTGACTTCAATTTCCTGGTGCTGGCAGACGTAAATTAGAAGAATGTTTCAACAGCGAGTACAGCTCCCTGGCCTCCAGTGTGAAGGCTAGGATAGAAGCTGAGGGAGGCTGGTGTAGTTACTGAAGGATGACTTGGCCACCTCACCATTTAGTCAGGTTTGGTCTACTTCCTAAGGTTTGGGACCTTGTAATTTGAAAAGCTTCTTTTCACTCAATCTTTTCACAAGAAAACAAAATACAAAGCAACAGAAAACTAATTAGAGAGGTCATTTTGGTAATGGAAACCATGAAGAAAATATTCAATGAAAACCCTTTTTCTATGACAAAAAAAAACAAACTATGTAACTTATTTGTATTTAGGGCAGACTGGGGACGGTTGCAATATGGATCAGGGACAGTTGCAACATATAAAAAAAACTGTAGATTAAATTTCACTAATTGACTTTGCTTTTTGTCTCAATAAGCAATGTATTCTGAAACCATGCATTGTTTTACAATAATATTACAGCAGTATTTATTTATACTAATATTTATACTATAATACTAGTATATTATAGTATTATTTATTTATTTAGAAATATTCATCAAAGTGTTATTGAGTTTTGTTTGATGTAGAAAATAGGCCTACCTTGTATCAGATATGCAGATCTTACAGATGTTTTTTACCCTCTCTTTATTTCAGTGTGGGACAGGAAGAACATTTTGCAATGCAACACACTTTTATTAAACATGTGGTTACTGAACAAGACTCCAGTGAATGTGAGTGAAACCAGTGCAATCTTGGGTTCGGTGAAAGGTGCACAGACTTCCTGAAACGACACAGCTAATATGCAACTACCCAACCAACACCGACCCACCCCCAGTTTTCCAGGCACACAATTCCTCTCTGTTTTTTTTTTTTATTGTTATTATATTTTGGGCAGGTTTTTTGATTTTCTTTACACTTTTCTTTGTGGTTTTCTTCTCACCAACTTTTTTTTGCCCTCTGCCGCAGAGTTTTGTTTTTCTATCTCTAATGCTGCCTTCACGGGAGTAGCAGTGGAGCGTCGTTTCCTGCCTTTTGCACATTTGTTTCTGCATGGCTCCTGCTTTGGGATGCGGCCGGAGAGCTAGATGGTCTTGAGGGAGATGCACAGAAGGAAGGTAGCCCTGTTGGAGGAGATGCCCTTATCCAAGGAGGCATAGTAGGAGGTGGAAGAGGACGGTCAGTGACCAGGGATGGTGAAAAGTCACTTTCATGGAATAGTTCCCTATTAAATGGCCAAATCCCTGTACATCTAAATCATGACTGCCCATTTGTGGGTGTTGCTGCCAGTGGCAGGGACTCCCTGACAGTGGCTGGGATGTCGTAAATCGACATTGTCATCCCTGGATGGTTGTTCAGCGAGGAGTTGCAGGCTGAGTTAACGACTCTTTTAAGTGTCGAGTGGCTGCAAGTCGTGAGGGCAATGTTGGTGGTGCTGGGGGGGGGGGGGGGTGGGGGGGTGGGGGGGTGAAGGATAGCAGGACAATGCCATGGCTCCTGCAGAAGTTGATGCCTTCCACGGAGAGGTGTTGAGAGTTGATTGTCGAGAATTCAAAGAACTTAGGACTGTAATGAGACTCTTTGTTTGAAGCTCCCAGAGCAGCCATGTGGGCCATCCCAGATGATATGAGATGTAGTGCACACGAGGGAAAACAAATGTGTTTCAAAGTGCATTCATTGCACAGGCTAATGTTACTAGTGTGCCTCTTTCTGCTGAAGTGGCTGCACTGACTTGCCTTTGACCTCATCTTGCCACAACCGTTTCAGGATTTCAGACCATCATCAGCCCTGTGTCATCCATGTTCCGTTCATTTTGTGCTTCAAACTTGTTTTTATCTGAAACCTTGCTCAAAAGAAGTTAAGAAGTTGAAGAAGTTAACATTTGTTCGATGAAAGCGTGATTCCCTTGAAAGGCAAACATTGATCTGAACGAGCAACGTATGAAAACTCACAACCAAAAATCTTTATCTTTTTTATATTTAAGTCAACTGGAACTGTCTCTGCCCCCAGACCTCCATGAATCCGATTTAGTTGTCTGCAATGAATATTAAGCTTGTAATATTCATTGCAGACAACTAAATCATATATATATATATATATATATATATATATATATTCATATAGCACACATTACGGAGCTTGATATGATGATGACATAGAATAATTGTCAGTGAGAGGGTTAGTGCATTACAAACAGCAGAAGAGAGAAGAGAACAGAAGGGACACAGACTGAGAAGGTAAATTGGAAAGAATAAAAATTTATAATTATACTATCTAACTTTAGCTTATAGGTAATGAGTTGAATTTCTTGCCTTCAATGTGTATGTAATAAGCCCAAAATGATGACACAGTTCCTTGCTGTCCTCACCGCTTTCATTCAAGGAGACGTTGCAGTCATTGTTGCTCATGCCCTGGATCTGAACCAGAGTGTGTGTGTGCGTGTGTGTGTGTGTGCGTGTGTGTGTGTGTGTGTGTGATCTTCTGGTCAGATAAAAAAATAACCCAAACGTTCTTTTGTTCGTGAGTGAAAATTGGGACAAATTATCATGCGGTTCTCATGTGAAAAGCTCTAAATAGGTGAGTTACTTAGAGCTGCTATCTGACTCAGACACTGAAATGTACATATTGTTTTTATTCATCTCACATAGTTGTACACAATTCATTTTCTAACTAAACACATTTTTAGGTTTCCAGACTTTTTTTTCTGCTAATGTCATGATACAGCAGAGTAAATTTTAATCTAAAATTACAAAAAAAAAGGACTGAACAGTGAGCTGGTCAATTTTTAAGGAAATTGTAATATATATCTTGTAAACTACTAACTTGAAAGTGACAATAAACATGAGATGAACTATTCTACCGGCTACTGTTGTTGTCATCTTTTACATTTCACAGAGCTGCTGCTTAGAGGCTAAACCTACTATACTTGAACTACTTGTTTACACATGCAGTGGAGTGGACAGTTGTGATGGAGCTGACCTTTAACTTCTAAATGATTTGGTTTGGATAACAGGATTTCACTGAGGATTTGTTTACAGCCGTCTGACGGTGTGGCATCTCTTGCTGCTTACCCTCTGGGACTCGCTTCTCTTCCTGGAGGTGTCTTCCTGCATCTCAGCTTGTACTGTGGGTGTGACAGGAGTTTGCTTTCCTTCCCCCAGTGGGGTTGGCCATAGTTTCATTATCCAATATGTCATTGTTTACAACCTATCCCACTGCCATTTGTGGTATTGAACGATTAGCAATCAATGACAGCCTGTTGGTGGTAGAAAGCTGATGAGGAGTCATCTACCCTGGGTGTCTTGGGAGCTGGTGGTGTATCATGGTCCAAATTGTGCTTACAAGACGGAGGTCTAACTAAAATGACACGATGACTTAATAAGATTAACTCTCTGTTCCTTCCAAAATTACAATCTACCCAATTCCTATATGTAATATGATACATGTGCACATATTGTTTTTATAAAACCAGTACCACAAGGGCCAAATATAATGCCTACTTTCAAATGACAGGATATCTGTCACAGGTGGTGACACATACACAACAGAAGCGGTAGCATATTTATTAACTCCTACTTGTGGGAAGGCATATGTCGGGAAATAAAATGACAAGTGAAAATGCAAAACATTGTCGTGCAGCTTCATTTAAAGATGAAATCTCCCATGATGCTGTCTGCTCTATGCAAGTGAGTCACTCAGATATTGAACAGGTGCCTCTCTCAACCAGGGGAGGGAACATTCATTATTCAGAGGGAAGAGTGCTGGGTCTGTATTATTGTAACCACTCAGTCCAAGCAGCTGGAAGCCATTCCTGTAATAATGTTCAACTGTAACTATTTTATTATATGTATTAGCAAGGTATCCCCCTGTATAGCACATCTTGCTCCACTACTGGTGGACTGTACATCTTGGTTATGGTTAAGGATGGGAATCGAGAACTGGTTCCAGTTGAGAACTGGTTCCAGCTGGTTTGATCCATCAACATCATTTGCCTTTATGCCTAATGATTCCCTTAACAATGCCTTTCACTTAGTTCGACATGCATTGCAAAACAATGACATCACACTTTTGCGAGAGGCAGTCAGCGTGGAAGACAACGAAGGAGTCGAGGAAGTGTGTCTTAATTTCACACAAAATGTCGCTTACAGTGCAATGTGCAATGTCTTTGGCATTAAGATTTCAAGAAAGGGTGGAAACACCAGCAACATGCTGGAACATTTGTAGACGCAGCAGGGCATTAAATATCAGGATTGCCATGTGTTTGACCTGCTATCAAGTGACCAAAATTAGACAACCCCATTAGACAATTACAAACTCCATCTTATGATGAAGGTCACTTAAAGGAGTTACAAGCTCAGGAAACATCAACTCAGGTTTCAAAGTCAAAAGCAACGTTTTTGGTTAGATTTTATTCACCTGGCATCATTCATTTTATTAATAAGTTTTCTTTTCCTTGGTATTCTTCCCATAACAAGTACATGCACATCAACTAAAATGTTTGGGTTTCAGGACTGTGACTAAGTATTAGCTAATTGCCCTGCATCAAGGCTTTTAATGGGGGATTAATTCTCACAAAACAGAAGTTATCAAACACGTGCTGTATGTTGTGCTGTTCAATCACATGATGCTAAAAAGTCTAATTAAATCCTGTGTATGTGCTAACTTTGTTCTTCAGTCCCTCAGGGCTGGTCAGCATAACAGAATGCAGGACCGCCTATGTGCACTGATGCTGCACTAATGTGTCAAACACAGGGGTAATTCATTGCAATTAGCGATGACTCATTTAAGTAATGTCAAGACAATTCTTGATGAATGGCAATCTAGTCAAAGACATGAGTGGGGCTTTCTTTGTCTAAGGGGAGAAGGCAATTGATACTCAAATAGAAAAGGATCACAAAGCTGTAAGACATTTTGGACACTGAAGATACTGAGAATCACTGTATTGAAAACTTCTGTTCAGTGTGTGTTTCAGTGGTCATGTGCAAATGTACTATAGAATTGAGGATGAAGATTGGACTATAGTGGATAATGGATGGTAGTGGATACAGCTTAGCCTGCTCTTTGAAGGCTTTAATGGCTCCATTTTGTAATGAGGGTTACGTGTTTTGATGAGTTATCTTTATTGTAATTGAATGAAACGAGTTTGGTTTATATTAGTGATATTGTAGATTTGGAACTTTAAAGGAGCTAATCATAAGTTTGGCTAATGCTACATAGCCAACGTTAGCATTAAGAGCTGTTTACTTACCAGTCTAGAAGAAATGTTGTGAGTTCAGCATCAATCTTAAGTCCTCCATTCACCAACAGCTGTCTCCAGAGGTGGAAAGCATTGCCAATGTTAACTCTTGTCTCAATCACGTCTTTTCTTCTACTGAAGTTATCATACTAACTAGCTAGCTCCGGTCCATCTCATCACTCTCTGACAGCGACTTACTGTAGCCTCCAATCTGCCCTGAAGACGTAGTGCTGGGCATATTATAACATTTTGTATTCTAAAGACCACGATGGCTAAAGCTCTTGTCATTGACAATCACCAACACCATCCACTCCCGGCAAGACATTCGTCATCAGAGAACACACTACAAAAGATACACATGAATTACAAAATTAAGGAACTGATAGAAAGGATATCTTTGTCATCAACTCCTGTTATACTACTACACTTTTACATATTTTTTTCTGTAGTAATCAGTGCTTTTGAAAATCTAATGTTGTTCTTGACCTTGTGTTATCTGCCTTTTCATCATACTTGGTTACATGCCATATAATTTGTCTGTCGTTGTGATTAATCCAAGAACTTTCACACTTACATAAAGACACAGATGTCCTTCTTTTCTAATAGCTTTGCTTCTTTTCCATCATTCTTGATTCCATTGATTCTCATCCTGATTGCTGAGTATAAAGTGTCCATGCTAATGACAGTAACTCATTCATCATCAAGATATGACTGGCTGGCATATGTGTTTTTAAACACTGACCCTATGGGGATAGCAGGCTCTCATTGTGCTATCCTGCTGGCCCTGCACATGCTGCTGCTGTTGGTGAACCTCTGAAATACATTAGAACAAGACTGCAGCTACGCTACCACCTCTGTGAGGATGTAGTTTGTTGTAGTGGTATTTTAAGCTAATTGTTTTTTTTTTTTTACCAGTATCCTAACATGCACACAGTCACAGTGCGAACATGATAATGTTTAGCAGGTGTGTTTAACAAGTGTATGTTATTATTTTAGCATGTTGGCACGCTAGCGTTTGCTAATTAGCACTAAGTCAAAGTATGTAAGAAAATGCTATAAATGTCTGATCAAAAGTTTAGTGGTAATCCATCTAGTAAAGTACATTTATCACTGGATAAGTGAAAATTAGAGGAACAGTGGGGGATCACCAAACTCTATGGGATCCATCATGTAGAGAAGGGGCCACACAAAATGTCATGCAATCCATCTAATAGATCAAATTTATGTACAAATGATTAACAGCCAGATCACCACTGCCATTGCTACAGCCATGCTAAATCAATGTTTATTCTATTTAAAATGTTAAAGCCCACACATGTCTCCCTCATATAATAATAGGCTATTGGTAAACTTTGAGGAATTTTTTAGAAATGTTTATATTTTAATGAATGATTCACTCTGTGGTGTAAACAAACAGTAGCACTGAAGAGGTGGAATGTAAATAATTAACAAATACAGTTGATGAGCTAAATTTATATAATCAAAATATTGGAACATTGAGAGCAGAAACAAACATTTTCATGAAAGAGTCTTGTGGAAATCACAACAATTGGCAACTGATTTGTTTGTAAATTGCAAACAATGGCTTAAATATGCATTAATTCAACTCAGCACACATTACCTTACTTAGTGGGAGGAATAAGCCTAAAGCCTTATTTTCAGTTCAGTGTTGAAAGTAACACATTCTTGGATTCAGCGAGTAATCTGTCTACCACTTGCCTCTCCACTGTACTGCACCATGGTGTTTGCTTCGTAAACACGACATCCGCTTTACTGCATCTGTTGACCAACACACGCTGTTTGAGAAAGCCTGAAGAAATGCGACTGAGGTGCTCACATGCCCCATTAACTGGAAAGATTAGGCTGAAATCTGGGCTCTGCTTACTCCAATTATGACCTTATCGTGCTTAAAATCATTTCTGAAGGAGATGCTGTGTCTGTTTTGTTTTTTTTTTTTCCTGTGTCAGTGTGCATATGACCAGAAAAGACAAGCACACATATTTACAGACAACCGGGGAAGGAGTCCTACTGATTTCATCAAACCCTGAAATCCCTCACTGTCATAACAAAGGAGTCTCTCTCCTGAAGTAGAGGGGTGTAGCGCGCTTCCCTCAGGTAGCAACTATGAAGAGCTGGCAGATGGAGGCTGCAGCTGTTCCCAGGTAGGAGAGCAGGCTGGAGATTGGCTTGCATTCCCTCTGGACCAAGCCCATCTCAGTGGGGAATTCACAGCCAGGTCTTTTCACATTGGCAGCCTCTCAGACTGGGCTGCAACCAGAGCTAAAGGTTCACACTTCTCCCCTGTACTGCTTCCTCCCTGTGCTTTCTTCCCCCTCATTTGAACCTGAGCTGTGCTCCAGGATGCTCCTCTGCTTTAAAAGCAAAAGAGACGGTAAACATGTTTGAATTTGTGTTTAATTAGAGTCTTACAGGAATTACTTATTCAGTGTTCACAGAATTTGTTGTGAATTTGTGTACATTTTTAATCTAATGTTGACACAACCTGGAGCAGTGCCGTTTCAAATGTAGAACTGCAATAGTCAGTTTCAATAACAGAGCAAATGGAAGCCACTTTTTAAGCAGTCATACAAAAGACAATTACAGTGAGGGACGTGCAGAAAGGCACAAGGATATAAGGTGGAGAGCAAGAGGAAAGAAAGAAAAAAAAGGATACTGTAATTTATCTATTTGAAATACCAATGAATTAATGTGGCCAATGATTATGCAGTCAGTGATTTAATTGTGACTGTGCTGTATAAAAATATAAATAAATCAATAAAAAACTGTGGTACTACATGGACTCAGTAAAGGATTCATGGTATAGTGACAAACCAGCCAGGCTAAAATGAATTACGATAAAGCTTGAAGAGACATTATAGATGTCTTCCACGATAGGTCTGTGGTTACGGTTATAGTTAATGATAGGGAAGGATCGTAGTTACAGCAAGTGAACAAGGGTTTAGGTATAGTTAATTTCTGGCCACGAGACACCTGGTTAAAATGATGGGTAATTAGTTTGGGTTATTTGACATGGGGTTGTGTATTTATCCTCAGTAGATTCGGATCAGCGCGCTCTCAGTTTACAGAAGCAGCTGGGAGCATTGGCACAGAAGCTGAGCGATATGCTGCGGTGGACAGGGCCATCCGGAAAAACGTGTTTTAGCCACTTTAAAAAATGCCTACAAAAAAAAAAAAAAAGCCAATATCAGTTTAAGTGCATGCTTTATTTTGAATATTATTAATATCTTGCTGCCAAACCGCCCTTTCCTTTGGAAATCCAGTTTGTGAACCATTGAACTGCTGCGCTTGTGTATACACAGTAATTCAGCAGTTAAAACAATGTAGTTCCAAACAAATGTGCTGTTTGATGGCAAAATAAAGCTGTGAAAAAATTCAAAATAAAGTGTACACTTCAACTGATTTTCTTTTTTCTTTTGTTTTCCATGTCCCCTTCACAGCAGCACGTCGCTCAGCTTCTGTGCCAATGCTCCTGGCTGCTTCTCTAAACTGGCAGCGTACTGATGTTAATCTACTGCAGGTAATACACTTACTGTAGGTAAGTACCAAATACAACCCCACTCAAATAACCCAAACGATCACTTTAACAAATAATATGATAACTTATTTTTCAGACACTTGAGGGCCACAAAAAAAAAGCTGTAAATATGGTCATACTTAGCAAAGTTGATGTGGCGAACATGTTGCTTCATCAAACATTCTGCAGAAACAAAGCAACATTAGCATCAATTTAATGTGTCTGCTGGACAAGTATCATAGAGCAGCTTTTTTCTTTCTCTTGTAGCTTTTTCGCTGAAAGCAGAACCTGCCGTGTCTGGATCCAGTTTTGATAAAAACAGTAAACTTGCAGGACTTAAAACTACAGCGTATAAAGTCAGGTGACAGTTCCCTGTTCAGTCATTCCATCACTACAAGCAACCTCTTTTTATATACATGCAAATGTTGATTATTGCAGCTTGGAAGGAACTGCTGGTGTGAATTATTCAAGCTGCTGACCACAGCACAATTTAAAAGAACTCTATCATGACATCAAAACACTACATTATTATACTTAATGACGGAATCAGCTGCTGGAAGCTGATTATGACCCAGAATTTATTATTGCAAAATGGTGAGGAGGCTGCATGGAGGAGTAATACCCTGAAAAGTCACCACTGATCTTTTTAAAATCATGGAAAGAAGGCTGACACAAATTCCATCCACTACTTTTAATTTCGTGCCAGCAGGAAAGACTTTAAAGGTTAGTGTAATGATCAAACCCCCTGCCAATGGATGGAGTAACATATTGAAAATGGCTTGAGTCAAATATATAAGTAAATATATAGATTGTAGACAGAAAATCCCTTGCCTTATTGAAGCACTATGGGAAAAATGTAAATACTATCCAACCAAATCTTTATGTAAATGGAACTTCTGGATTATTTTTGTGGAATACTTTGAATATATTACAGACAATAAAATTATGCCAATTCACAGTGAATACACACATAGATGTGGAGAGACAGCTGCAGCCCCGTATCTTCAGTTGAAAACCATTTTGCACACCACATCGGATTTGTCTCAGAGCTTAAAAATCCTTCTGTAACTGTCTGTTGCTCTCCATCTAGATCTCCTCCTTTGTGACTGAGAAAGATTTAATAAGGGGAATCAGTGAGGGATATGGCTTTTTCGCTTCATCTGTCTGCTTCATGGCAATAACAAGGGTCCATAATAATTTGTCCACTGGGGTTGTGTGTCAATTTTTACTTAAAACTTTAAGAAACTGAAACTGGTCAGCGTGTGAGGGTGCTTGCAAAGATGTGGGCAGGCATTTTACTCTGTCTCATTTTGGAATAATGTCATCACTGCAAAAATATATACACCAAATGAACATCAGGTGTGATTTGCTTTTGTGACCCCATCCAGGTCACAGTATACAGTATTTATGTGAAAACTGCACTGTCTGACTGTCCCTCACATCTGTTCCCTGTCACACTGGCGAGGGATTTGACATTTGATGGGGGATGAGAAGTTCAGAGGCTTAAAGGAGTAGTTTGACATTTTGGAAAATACACTTAGTCACTTTCTTGCTGACTGTTTGATGAAAAGATTCATACCTTTCTCACACAGAGTCTATTTGTTCTGCTACAGCCAGCAGCCGGTCAGTTTAACTTAACAGAGACTAGAAACCTGGGATACTGCGAGCTTGACTCCGTGCAGTGGTAACAAAACCCACCATTTGTGGTTTTACCCGGGGGTTACTTCCTGGAAAATCCACTGGTGACCTGGCAACCAACCTCACTGTTACATAAGAAAGTGTGGCTGGCCAAGGAAATACCGTGATTTCTCAGATAGTGGCTTTAGCCTTTATTTGGGTTGATATTAGTGTTATATAGTAGTAGTAGTATATATATATATATATATATATATATATAGAGACAGGCTTTTACACCTGCTTCCCAGTTAATGCAAACCCAAACCTTCTTCCATGTTTAGCTGTTGTCATAATACATTCCATATTACACAGCACATATCACAGCACCAATTGTATCAGAACAACAACAAATTCATGTCTAAAGAGGATCCATCTGCAGCCTGCAATACTTAAGGGATACGCCCACTTCAGATGACGTCATGCCGCTCTGCCTCCCGGTCCATTGCTTTTATAATACTGCTTTTTTTCCCCCTATTTGTGTGCAGAAGTGGCAATTATCCATGAAATCATAGAGAAACAGGTTTAAAACAGTCATTTTTTAGTTACGCTCATCTCTTGCAGTGTGCAGACTGACCCCTCTCTCATGTCCTGTCACTTCGTTTTCCCCTGACTGATGGTAAACCACCACCATCAGTGCAACTTAACAACGGCAGCAAAAGCATTTCAGCCTTTCCTTTGTTGGTAGTGAACAATATATAGCAGAGGTCATTATTAGGTAATGGCACAGATTTTCAAGCATTTATGGCACTGGTCACATGATGCTACTCAGCCAATCTCTGCGGCTGGAGTCAGTGAGTGAGACGCACATGCAGAGAGAGACAAATAGGTGAGGTAAGTGGGATAGAAGAGGGAGAGAAAGAGAAAAGCTGTTCAATTGTTAAGATGTGTTGAAACTGTTTATTATTAAAAATGACTGAGACTGCTAAGATGTGAAATGGAGCTATCAAAAGAAGAAGGGAAACTCAAGGTAGACTTTTTATTTCATTTTTCAGAAATTGGGCACTTTATTTGAACATTACAGCTACACATTACAGCAGAAAACAGCTCACTGTTATGTACTTATTACAGCCCTTATTTTCTTTGAAATTAGAGAAGAACACATAATTCTTTATTTATTTATTGTTATATTATAGTTATTATTTTTTATATTTAAGTTATTATTTATTCATTTATAATCCCTCCATTAACACCCACCACCACCGATACTCTGGCCCTTTCCTTGACCTTTTATTTAAGTGGATTTAATGAGTGAATTTTCATTGAACTCCCCTGATCAATAGGAAGCACTGACTTTCATTGTTGGCATCTTAATCTGGGCCTTGGAGAGAAAAAACAACTGGAATTCAACAGTGGGTGTAACATGTACGTATTTCTGATAAATAATTTAAAAAAGGTGTGTAATGTTTGTCATCAAGCTAAACTGTTTATATAACATGAAAAAGTCTAAACAAGCTAGGTAGCTGTTGCATCAAGCCCTCCAACCTGAACAACCACATAAGTCGTTTTTTTTTTTTCAACCCTGATACAACCAATAGGAGTGTCTCTTGAAATAGTGCCCCTACGGCGGCAAGCGTACCGGACCTTGGTTGTCATGGTTACAATAATAAACAGGGGGGCTGCACCAAGAGCAATGTACCTACCTTTGTCACTATACTATAATAATGGTCATGGCTTGGTTAGGTTTAGGATAAGATCGTGATTTGGGTTCGAATAAGTACTTCCTCAACATTAGACTATCTTTGTTGTCATGGTAACAATAATAACAACATGGTAACAACTTTGTACAACGGTCATGGATAATAGAAACAACAAAATGCTACTTTCACATGGAAATCGAACACTGTTCTCGTGTGTCATATTCCTGTTTTGTTGACCCATCCATCCACCACAACCTCCTCCTGTCATGGACCTCATCTTTCCTTACACTACGTCACCGCTCATTTCCCGGCCACTAGATGTCGACAACAAAATGCACCTATGGGTCCTGATTACCTGCTGCACAAACAAACTATGGGCTGTTTTTTTTTTTTTTTTTTTACAGGACAGTCTCAGCCTTTTGATCTTGCTGAGTTTAAACCGGTTGCAGTGAGTCAGCTGTACGACTAGTCAGTAAATGTGTTCTGTCCCAGTGGTGCCTGTCTGAGCTCAGTTATATCAAGTCACACAAAGAAAGACACAGCAGATCAGGAGAGTGATCTCAGGCACTCAAGGCAAATTTCACACCACAGGCATCCAATCAAAGAAAAATGACTGTCTTGATGGGTTTTAAAAGTGAGAAATAATTTTGCCAACACTCTGATGAGTTCTGTGTCCAGTATGACTTTAATAACTTTATTAGTTGTACTAAGAGACATGCTTTTACAGACTAAACTATAAAGCTGTGTCTTAAAGGAATAAGCCAATGAAAGTGAAGCACAAGATAACATCACAGTGGAATAGCTGAGGTCTTAGGCAGGGCAGATGTTTGATATTTTCTGTTTTATAATTAAACTGACATTACAACTGTACCATTGAAACCATATCTGTGTTTTTAATGCATTCACGGTGCATCATGGATTCCACTTACCGTGAATCATTGTGAATACACTTTGCTGTTGTAATAATTAAGCTGTCATCATGCAACATGCTTAGAATGATTCTTTTTTTAAATATAATGTAATCATTCCTGTTATTGTCTCTCACAGTGAATTAAGTGTCCACTCAAAACAATATCACAATCATACAGAGAATGTTATAAGCACTCTTTTTATTGGTCGCTGTCTTTCAGGGTACTAGAGCATAAAATTGGAATATCATTCCATGATGGTACTGGCAGAAAAATCGTTTGATGGCTGCAACTCAATTGTATATTTTGTAATTACTATAAAAGGTACTGGGGAAGAACCAAAGCATTTAAGGTGGATGGCTTTTTCATTTTCTAATTTTATGGCTTTTTCTTTGCTGTCAGTCCCTGTCTGTCAAGGCAGCAAGTCTGGAGGAATTTACTACCCACATCGATACTCCAGCACACAGTATATTCTAAAGGAAATGAATGTGTTTAAAGGTGCCAATTAACAACATTCAAACTAAACCTCCTGACGGGTCAGAGGCAGCATTTTCATCTATTGCACTACTCAAGGATGACTTCTTACAGAAGAGTTTGAAAGACGCTGCACAAAAGAGAAAGCATCTCTAGTGTTGGAGCAACAAGACTAAGGTTACTTAGTAGTAAACGCTGGAAAAGTTTCAACATCTCTTTCATACTCACCAAACCACTCACCCCCATGGATGCAGTTTTTCTCATTTATTTATTTTTTTCCTTTCGTTTGTGACTTTTTTATTAACTGTATTATTGTATTATTTTTTTAAATAATACACTGCAGTTATTCAATCTATGGTCTGACTATCATGAATACCCACTGGTGCTCAATAATGGCCATCTCTGAAAAATCTTGATTAGCATTGGACGAGAGATCAGTCTGCACTGTTTTCTCTGCTCCTCTTATTGGTTTGAAGTAGTCAGGGCTCAGTTGTAACAAGACTAGGTCAAAACACATAAGTTTCCAGACAAAGGCTGCTGCAATTTCAGTTATATTAACTTCTGAAATGATCACTCAGAACATAAAGTTAGAAGCTCATTCATGTCAGTTACTGTGCCGTCACCATAGAGAGGGAAAACCTGACCTTGAACTTGCAGAGTACTGGCAACTAAGTAGCTAGCTTTGTCCGGAAAGCTGTTAATACTGTCACTAGGTACTTGTCTGCGCTAAATCATTTTGAAAGGGCAGCAACCGATGCACTCAGCCAACCAATGGTATTATCATTCAGTCATGTGGTGTTCGCCTGACCTCCCCCACTAAGTCAGTCAGTCAGCAACATTCACGTTTATAGGCCTGGCCCTGCATTTATGATCCAGCCAAAAAGTGTATGTTACAAACTTCTGCCCACTGGTCATTTTTTACTGAAATAAAAAAAAGTTCGTTTTAATACTATGGTTCTGAGTTTAATCACTTGGTTTCTTGAATACTTGTACATTAAAATCATTTTTGTTCAAATATTTCATCCTAAACTCAGGGGCGTATGCATATATTTTTCCAATTAAATGTGTTTTTATCAACTAACTAAAATTAAGTGATGTGTGTGTGTGTGTGTGTGTGTGTGTGTGTGTGTGTGTGTGTGTGTGTGTGTGTGTGTGAGTGTGTGTCTATGTTCATTTCTCTGTTGGCAAAAACTATGTTTACATTTCTAAAAGAGACATTTCTACCAGTGTGGTAAGGGGAATATGGTAGGTTATATCTGTAGAGCTATATCACACCGTGCCCACTTCAAATCCCTCTTGTCCCAGTTTCATGTGGAAGTCTGTTGAATTATGGAAGCTGTGCTGTTTTACTGTGACTTTAAAATGGAAATCTGATTGCAGTTATGGTTTGTTGGCTTATGTTGCTCCTGCCAACAGAATATGAACAAACCACACCCACACAGCTCTGTTGGCGATTTCAAGTACTTAGTGGGGCTATTTGTATGTTTTCTCTGTCTGTGCATGTCATTGCACTCTACTGTATGAGCATCATCCTGCCTACTTGCTTAAGATGGGCAATCCATCACCATCATTTTTGTCAAAGTTACATTATCATTTCATGGTAATGCAGTTTAAAGTGCGTATTGATTTGAAAAGCCTCCTGCTCTGTTGCAGGTACTCTCTGGATTCTCCCACAGTACATTTTCAAACTTAGGAGTAGTTTTAAAGAATTTATCAGTGAACTTGCTAAAATTAGTTAACTGAGCAGTTCACAAATTTTTTATGCACTAGGAAATGTTCTGAAGGTCCCAGTTCAATTTTTAAGCTAGTCTCGAAATCTAGAGAAAGTGACATTCTTTTTGATGAAATGAGCGCCTCTGTTCAAAAGTTATTTTTTGGCCATTAATGTTCGGTGTATTTCCCAGGATAAAGCAAAATGTTCTTGCATTCTTATTCTTTTACATGAATACTATAGCTTCAGATTAATTGGGGACTTTTTTTTTTTAGACCACCAGGCCTTACACCATGTTGTTGAAATGCACGTGCACTTGAGGCGCACTGTGAACTGGAGGCAATAATGCATGACAAATTGTTCTAATAAATTCTGTCTGACATTGCAGTGGGTCCCTCTGGAAATGAGTGATTGGCTTCCTTACACATTTCACCGTATACCTATTATGACTTAATATATCATTATACCATATGCTGCTGTTGACTTGGTTTCCACAACTTTTTACACATCCAAAATGCACTGAGACAGTGAAGACAGTAGAGAAAGAGAAATGAGAGGCCCAACAAAACGAAGCTGCAGGAACCGGAGATCTTTTACAGTCCAATGTGGAATTACAAACATTAAGCTTCTGCCTCATATTTCCTTCTTAGAGGCCCATAATGCATTAGTATAAGTGTGTTTCTGGTTGAGCAAGGCTAACTGCCCACACACACAATGTGTGATTTAACTATTGTGATGAATTGGACAAAAAATTGTAACTTTATGAATGTCTTTAATGCTCAGTAACTTCTTCGTAGTTTTACAGCGATCTTTGGCTACTACACTAAACTGGTCCCAGATGCTCTTTGGGGCTTGATTGGTGCACAGTTGTTATCACATTCGTACCTCTTGGTATTCAAAGGCCACATCAATGTATTGCACACAATCTATCAGAGCAGTGGTTCCCCACATTTTTGGGCTTGTCACCCCTTAAAATATCCTTCCCCTTTAAACAAATCAATCACAGTCAGTGCAACCAAAAAGTGAATTTGTTCTTTGTTTTATTTTTCAAGGCCCGAAAATGTGTAACTGTCCAGTTATTCACTAGAAAAGTCTGAAAAAAAGTAAACAGGATTTTGTGTTGCAGAAATGTGTGTTGTTTGTTTTTTCTGGTTCCTCTCATCTCGTGACCCCTCAGCTTGTGATCCGATGTTGGGGTCCTGACCACTAGTTTGGGAACCACTGTACTGCAGTGTGTGCTGATGAAAAGCACGGCAAGCCACACTCTAAATCACAGATTTTTTTTTAAGACTGTGTATTTTAGTGCAATGCTTTGTATTCTGGAAATGTTGACCCGCATCTCTCTGACTTTCAGGAGGAAAGAGAAGTCATTCTAATTGAACCTGGCTCGTTTGAAGTTAGTTAATGTTGTTCTCTCAGTGGCAGCCTCACTGTGCCTCAGTCATGTCCAGTTTACTGTTGGTTGTAGCTTTGCTGACTACATTTTCAAAAAAGCTTCCTCGACAACACTGCGATGACATGAAAGGGCTTTACAGCTTCTTTATTCTTGTGCTTTCTGACAAAGATAAATGGGTAAAAGGGTTTTGACCCTGCAGTGTGTTTAATAAATTAGATGAGACATTGATTAATTTGTTAGGTCAAATCACCAACAGCTTCATCAAATGACAGTTACTTTGGGCTATAACGTATCCATATTCATCAGATTTTTAAATTGCACTGGAGGATGTAAGTTGATGACAGTGACAACTTCCTCATAAACATGTATGTTTTGCAAAACATTACTAGATAAATAGCCACATACAGTAACAACCAACTGGCTATAATTCAGTCAGCAGTAAGCCTAAGGAAGGCTAGTCATTAAGCCTGTGAGCCAGTCATGGGGGGGCTGGTAGAGGGAAGCAGAGGCAACAGAATCCTGGACAGCTTTTCAGTTTAGCTGCTTTAGCATCTGTCCCTGGGGTGGCACACTGTCGTTGTACTTTTTGAATATGTATGTGAGTTATTGGTCCTGGGGGAGCTACTATATATCCATGGAGCGGAGAACGGGTGACAATTGGGGCCCAGCCTTCTTTTTCCTTTATCTGGGCCTGTCTGCCTCCTGATGTATCTCTCAGCACAACTTGTTCAGATTGCCTCATCTATCATTGGCCTCAGATATGAAAATGTGGATCCCTGCATTGGGGCCCAGTCACATTGTTACAACTGCAATCTGAAGGCATCATGGGGGAGGCCCTCCTCCAAAGTTAATGTGGGAGAAGGGGGGGAGGAGGGTGGGGTTGGCTGAGAGAAAGTCTCAAGGAGAAGAAAGGTGTTGCTATGCACCGCTTCATTTATATGACACTAGTCAGCAGGGTTTATTTTTTAAGGGACACTCTCACTCTCACTTTTCCTGTATTGAGGTAAGTAATGAACAATACTGCTTCCTTATCAGTGTGCTATTTCTATTGAAGAGCTCATTACGTTGGTAAAAGCACTTGTATATCACTCACTTTTTATGTGTCGAATTTAGAACTAACAAGTACACAATTATTCAGTTACTGTCTGTTTTCAAGGACATATGGCCAGCAGCATGGCAGCAATCAACACTGCGGTGTTGCTGAGAAATTAAAGACGTGTTTATGATTATGCTCCCATGCCAAATCTCTTATAGCCCACATTTGTTTATTGGCTTCCCTTAATAATGTGTGAAGGGGGATCTTAATTAGATTAGGCTTAATAAAGGAGTTACCAATTTGCATTACACAAGGTCATTCATTATCTGTTCACAAACTTGGAAGGTCAGGTTATCTGTCGGTAAAAGTTGTTATAGCTGCTTGAAGTGGACACAACTCCAGAAGTGGATCAAACAGCGGTTTATTATGTGAATGGCAATGTAACTTACAGAGGAAGTATTGGCTTTTTATGATGCCAAAGACAGTTTTAAGTAAATGAGTATGAGTAGGTATCAAGCAGACTGTACTCCAAAGACAGAGAGCAGCAGCCACACAAGCAATGAGGGTGAGGAAAAAAATGGTTCAAAGTTTTCAGTCTAGCCAGCAACCTGTCCAATATTCAGCAATGGAAGTAAATGAAGCCTTGAAAGTTAATGCAATCAATTTCTACAGCTGCCCCAACATTTGTTGATGAGAAACTGTCTGTCTGCACAAAGGCAGTGTTGGAAAAAAAACTGTTACTGCACCCTCTGATGCATTAGTAAGACAATACTGTACTGCGGGAAGTAATATTGCAGTCAGACCGGTGAGTAAACGACAAGTAACAAAGCAGGACAGACTGGTTGGTCAGGGGTATGTCTTACAGCAAGATAATGAGCCAAAACATTAGAAGAAAAGAACCATACAGTGGCTTCACACGACGGAAGACCAGCACAGTCTCCAGACTTAAACCCCATGGAGCTGGTTTGGGATGAACTGGACAGAAAGTGAAATCAAAGAAACCTGCAAGTGCATCACGTTTGTGGAAACTTCTGCAACAGTGTTGAGACGAACTTTCTGAGCAATGTTTCTGTAGCTGGGCTTTTTCTCCATCATGATGATTTAGCCAGAGTCTCATTTAATTGTCTTGACTAACGAATTACTAACTGAATCAAGGAGTTATCAGTTCATTAAATAGGGATATTTTTATGATGACAATATATCAAATGACAAAGTGCAAACAATGTGACAGTTTGAGGGAAAGTCACTTGTAGTGGGGAACGTGCAGAGAATTGCCACATGAATCTGAAGCTCCCCTCAGCTTCATGAAGCTTCACTTATTATTTTGACTCACTATCACAGCTCTTTGGTGCCTCAGACAGACACAGTTTGCAACTCCCTGGTAAACATAGAGGAACATTTAGAAGCTACTGTGCCAGATATTTCCCTCGGGAAGTGGTAAAGACCAAAAACAGGGCTAAAAGAAGAGTGAATATTTGTATTCGGAAACATGACTTCAATTGAATGCTCTATATCTGTCGGATGTGTAAAAAAGCAGCTGTTTGCTAACAGGTTCGCCATACAACTTGTTTCTGCTGTCACAAAGTGGGAAACAATCAGTTATTGCAAGTGTAAAAGAATCAAAAGGTTTCGTTTACAGATAACAGCTACTGGGAACACTCATTAAATCGTCATTCAGTGGTAATTTTTATATTATGGTAAGAAAGTCAGATTCTGCTATGAGCTCAATTTTGACCAAAAATTGAGTTGCTGTGTAGAACAGGCGAGGTTGAAAGTCTTCATGTGTAGAGATAAATTGATCGAGTCTGTAACTTCTATCCATTAGCAAAGGTTAACTTGTCGTGAAACAAATCGTTTCCACCCTGTTTGTAACAACACTGAAGGTGTGTTCAGACCCTGAAAGATCGTATGCTTTTGATGGTTTAACTTTGCTGTATTATGGGCAAAGAAACACTCCGACACGCCGCCCTTCAATGACGAGAGCGTACATTACTAGCGAATAGGTCATTGCATTGACTATTCCCTAATGATGTCTAAAGGAGAGATCTAAGGTCCCGAGCTGTCTAGCTTGTCAAGAAAAACGGCTGAGGTAAAAGCAATGAACAGGGGAGGAGACCTGTGTGCTAATCCCACAATCAATGACGTCTCCACGGAGCAGTTTAGCATAAAAGCAACAGCTGCAGTGCTGCACCGGTCACCCAACAGAAACCCCAGGTCATCTGGCAGCAGTTTAATCAACACCCAAATCACAGCAGCTCAGTTGAGCAGATTAAAGTCAATGTTTCCTTTCTTTCCTCTTGTGCTAGCTGGAAATATTTCATACTTGCACATTCAAGGGTGGCATTGCACAGAAAAAGAGTATGGTCTAATGAATGGAGAAACATAGTTCTTTATCAACGGCAAGTTGTTATGTCAATGGAGACCCTCCTAAGACAATCCTTCAGGCCTTGAAGCTGTTCTGATGTGGAAATTGTAGCTTTTCTGCTGTAGACATTAAACATTTTCAATGTAAATCACTTACATCTCTGATTAACAATAATGGATGGTAGGATGGTCTTATATTCCCTGTCTATATGGATGTATGAAATTATAGAGGAGAAAGATGACTGTCTGTCCAAACAGTATGAGTCTAACACACAATTTCCCATCTCGCAAATGGATCAAATTGTATAAACAATAGCCAGGATACCAATTATGCCATGACTTGTCACTTACTGCTGCCTACTGTCAAAGCCTCTGTGACTTAGGAAAAGGGGGAATTAATGTATAATTCATGTACAAATAAACCTTTCAATACAAAGACAAATTTGTACCGGCGTCACCATGGTAAAAGATTGACACAATGGGTACGAGTGCCTCCCTCGTGAGTGCGCTTTCTGACAAACTTTCTCCTGCCTTTCCAATTATAATGACTTTGGATCCAGTGCTGCAGTGGATGTCAAATGATATCTCTGTGGCTCATCTCCTCTCCAGAGACTCGTTGCTGTTGTAAATAAGACTTGTTTTAGGAGGTTCCACCATGCTGTCGTGTATTTGGTGTTGTGGTTGCAATTATCGGCAAAAAATATGTTTGGATTTTTTTTCAATAACCACAGTTTCTCCCCCTAAAACTGTATTTTAGATTTTAGGCTGTCAATAAAAAAAACAAAAAACAAAAGTTTCCAGTGAATATTTTGTGTGTGTGTGTGTGTGTGTGTGTGTGTGTGTGTGTGTCTGTCACTTGCACTTCTCCTTTCCTGATTTCTGCCTAGCTTTCTCTATTCCCAGGTTTCCATTGTCCAGTGTTTTCATTCAATCCTACAGCAAATACATTTAGGAAGAAACCCATTGGATGCTTTTTAGAGACAAAATAGGAAGGATTTTAATGAACATATAAGTTGCAAATGTTCATATAGAAAGCATCTGCAAAATGTTCACACTTCACTTGCTTTGGCTACACTATCTGCTAGTTGCCAATAAAGTATGGTAAAAGTACCTTTTAAAACAATGTTACAAAGTGCTTTACAGAAAAACAAAGCAGAAAATTATCTCAACAGCCAACGTCCATTCACCTTTAATGCAATCCTGTCTCCTAGACGTTTCTATACAGCTAAACTGTAACAGCAAATCAGTTTAGCAGGAAACGTAATCGCTGGCTGTACTATATTCAGAGGAAATGTATTTTTTGAATGAATGAAGCACTACATTTATTAAGGGAAGCGGAGGCACCAGGACATGGTTTGGGAGGATGGTGGGTGTACAAAACGCACAACTGTCACATCAGAGGCCAGGGTTCACATCCACAGTCCTTTTCTGTGGTTTAGTTAAGAAAAGCACTTTAGTTAACGAAAGATTGTGGTTTTGGTTAAATATAAATAAACAGGTTGTGTCTGAAGTCACAGTGATTTTTTTTTGTGTGTGTTAAACCAGACCACAATATTTCTCTATCCTTACCGAGTACATTGAAAACAAGCAGTAAAATCTTAGTCAATTCTAAAACTCATAGTAACCAGTGAATGGCAGGAAGGACTGCTGTGGAGTGGTTGCTTCTCTTAGAATATGTTAAAAGCCTGGCTGCAGTGTTTTGTATAAGTTGAAGTCTTTGGATGTTTCATATACTGATACTGGGATAAGGAGCAGAATAATAATCAAGTCTGGAGAAGATGAAAGCATGAATGACCTTTTTTTAGATATGTAAATGAAAGGAATGGCCTGATGAACCACTTTAGTCACTTGAGCCTCAAAAGACAACGGAGTCAAAGGTTACACCGAGGTTAGGGGCCTCTCTTTTCTAACATTATTAGGTAGTCCCAAGACTAGACGAGAGATTGTTAATTAAGCTTAACGTTGGGGCCAGGAGGGATAATTACAACTTTTCCTGATTTGGAGTCATTCCACCACAGTAAGTTTTCAGACATCCAGTTCTTAATTTCAGCAAGGCAGGACGTAATAAAACCTAAAGAAGTATACCAAGCTTTATCAGGACATAACTACATTGTAGCACTAGCAATGAAAATCAACATTATGTCTTTACATAACTTGCTGAGTAGCATGTATATAGTAAATAAACAGGTACCCAGAATAGACCCCTGGGGGACTGCACAAAAGAGAAGAGCATGTGAGAAGAAATCACACCGAAGCATGAAAAGAAATGGACCAATCCATGTCACTGATGCCAACATAGTTTTTCAGACAGCTGATGAAGACATATAGTGGTCCACTGTGTCAAAGGCTGAGAGGAGTTCTGGGAAAATAAAAATGGAGGGTTGCCAATGTCTGTCAGTTGATCAGTCGGTCAATCCACCACTTTGGTCCGGGCAGAGATACTGTATCTTGGATGGATTGTAATGAACTTTTATACAGACATTAATGAGCCCTGAAGGATGAATTCATAACTTTGGTGATTTCTGGAACAGTGTGCGAACTATACCATGGCGGGAGCTCCCTTTTTTGCCAGGGGTTGAAGGGTCGAAGTTGTCCCAAACTTCAAGGCTAACCCCGTTCACTTCAAACTAGATAAGCAGCTAAACTGTGCATACATTGCCCTGCTACTTACAGCTACTAACCCCAGCTCTGCTGTGGTCGCAGGCTTCATGTCACCTACAACTGCGCTCGCTCTCTTTCGCTCCACCACTCACACCTTACGCACAGAGATGTTCTTAAACGAGTCTCGCCACCTGTGTAATATTATGTTTATTAAAGTCTAATAGTGATAAATTATTGTCATGCATGAAATGCATGGCAAAATAACATTGTTAATATTTTTACAGATCTCCCAAAATTTCACAAATCATGTTTTCAGGGGAGCCCATGTCTTGTTAAAGGGAGCTGAGCTCCCCCTGGATCCCCTGTAGTTTACACCCAACCTTTCCGTTAGTGCCACCCCAAGGTTAACATTTGTGGTAATCCATCTATCAAGATTGTTGTTTTGGTCAAATACCGAAAAATCACCACTGACATGACAATTTTACTTCATTAACCACAATGTTCCCCTGACCTTAACCAAAATGTTTCATTGACTGAAGTTAACCACATGTCAGAATCAGGATGCGAAATTCATGTGTGTAGTGTGTTTAAATATGTACATCCACCATCCGGAATGTCTCCCTGCTAATTACATGCAGTAAAAAATGTAGCGCTTCCATCACTTGAAAAAATAATGTTGACAAATAGTGCATTTCCCTTAGAACATATTGGTCATTTATAGGAGAGAGGCTTCTGTTCTTTTTCCCACTTGTTTTTTTTTCTGCTTATCTCAGTTGTCGTCCATCAGAGTTTCCTTTTGAGGTGAGAGCCACAGCCTCTGACTAGTTAGCAATGATGAAATACGTCCGTGACACATGAATGGAAGCTGAAATGTAAGAGCGTTCTGGGTGATTACAGTGCTGCTTAGGACAAAAGGGGATGTGCACCAGGCATTGTAATGAGTCTCATCACCAGAAAAGGCGCAGCATGGGGGACGAGGCAAAGTAGAAATCACAGTTTAGAGCCAGAGACAGATCCAATTCCCATACTCTGTGTAATTACTGCAGATCAGGCTTTATCAGTGGCAGACATCAGCCCTGGGATCTCTGAGAAAATGATCAAAGAAATGTTCAAGGCAAGCGAGAAAAGGGTGGAGAGAGCACTCTTAAAAAACACCGGTTAATGTTGAATGAGGGATTATCAGGTGTACGTCAAATATTGTGCTTCAAACAGAGCGGCTAGGTAAGCCCTGAGATTTAAAGGGAGGCTGGGTAGTCCGTAGGCCCTTATCTTTTGTCATATGGGTTTTCTCAGAAGGACTGCTTTGATTGTAAGCTAAGGGTCGCCCAGCTGCTTGTTTTTTATTTTTTTAAAAGTGGATGAAATACAGTGGATCAAAGGATCACATGAGGAAGATATTCAAATGCAACATACTTCTAAGAGATGTTTGATAATATTCCCTTGCTCACATGAATTTAGAATTGGATAACTACTAATACTCACCAAAAGGGATACTTAAGAAATTATCAAACGTTATTATACATCAGTGCAATACAATCGGTCGCACAATATAATGCCACAATTCATAATTAGTCCTTCTGTATATGTGGCTTTTATCATCGACTGAAACTAATTGGCTGTTGAAATTCTGTGAGACCACTGGCAGCAGGGGTACAGTGAAGAGAAGAGGAGTGGCCATGGATTTCACTGTAAGGCAATGAAAAGCTTTTACAAAGCACTGAATCAGCACATTGTCCTCCAGTCTCACTAATCACTGGTCCCTGCTAAGCATACAGAACCACGGGGCTTGAGAGCGTTTCACAGCAGTCAAACAAATGCATTAATGAATATTACATTTTTCTGAGCTACCAGGGTTGTCCTGGCTCTTACACAAGGATACTTGTGATACAATGTCTTTGAAAGCTGTCCTTGGCTGTGGCGTGATGAAGCCTGTGAATTATGAATGTAGAATCCAACGCAGGCTCCGTAAACACAAATAATCTAAGGTTTCCTTCATCTTGGATTCTGATATAATTTAAATACAGAAATGTAATATATGTATATATATCAAGAGTGATGTTGCCGCACATATGTCACCTATAAGGGGATATATTATTATCACATATACATATACAATTCCTCTGGATATATGAAGACAGTTTAAACATGAAAATGTATATGAAAATATTAAAAAATATCTAAGATAAAGTTTTATATGGTTTAACATTTGAGCATAAATGTTAACGATATATATTTTATATGCAAGTTTAAAACAACATTCATATAAAAATGATTTATGTTTATATAAGTTTTTTTTTTTAAATGTATCATTAAGTTGCCTCAGACTTTTGCACCCTACTGTATATAATATCAACATATATTGACAGGCTTTTGGATTTATATACTGCATATTTGCATAACATACTGTATGCCTACCTTATAAGCATACATATATGAACACACATATTTGTATGGGCTAGCTGTCAATATATGAAATTTTTCCAATTTCTAATAGGTTTTTTATTTTTATATTTTTTATATTTTAGCCCATACGTACATATTTTTCATATATGGAAACTCAGTATATGTCATTATATTATAATTGTGTATAGGGTGACCTGTAAGATAAAACTGTCAGTATCAGGCTGTGTAGTAAAGGGGACATCCTGTTAATCACTACAGTAGTAATTCTCCTTGTTTGCAAAAGGATTTTTCTCAATCCAGGACAATGTTAAACAGAAGTCTGGCACATATTATCAAGCCATGTACAGAGAAGGGACCTAATGCAAAACTGTCATTCAGACTGAGTGTATGTTTGCAGAAGTTGTTCTATACCCTTATATAATGTATATCATCTTAATTATTAATGCCTGTTATCCACACATGCAGTAGATGTTTACATGAAGTCCATGCTTACCTTATTGTGCATTCAGTTTCCTTCACAGGCATATTTCCTTTTATGGAGTGCAGGATGCATAAGATACAAGACAGTGAGGCACTTGTTAGTAATACTTCAAATACCAGATTAAGAGTATGTGTTAGGAAGAGAGTATAAAGTAGGCTATAAGCTACAGTCATGAAAATGGATACCCATGTAATACAGTAGCAAGAAGAGTAATACTATGTTTTTAGAGGACAGACATCCACTTTAGGCTCACGATTTTTCAGATCTATCTAACAAACAATTGTCAGGTGTCCATATGAACAGGTTTTGCTTCTAGTAATCATTGCTCCTTTTCATAATGGCCATTAAAATAAGTTTATAGCTAATATATGAGCTAATATGAGGCTTCATAAGGTGACAGTAAATTCTGTTCAGTACAAAACTCCCTCTCAGAGTTACCATCTTTCCACCACAGCTGAATAAGGAAATACTGTCAGAGGAACGACAAAGACCGTAACTTTGGGAGATATCCACTGGGTTAGGATAACTCAGGCTGCCGAAGCTTCATATTAGCTTTAGAAAAAGATTTGAACACTTTTCTGTCCTCCATCACTTACACTGAAAGCACTTTAAGAGGAGAGCTCCTAATGGCCGGTATGAACAGGAGGAATGATTACAGGAAACAAGTCATGTTTTGCTAATGTGGGCATCTGACTATTGTTTTATAACCTTGTGCGGCAGCTGGATTTCTCACCAATGGGAATCCATCTTGCCAGGCTCCAAGCTACCACCGCAGCCACGCTGGATCAGACCAATCATCGTTCTATGAGGGAGGAACTAACTCAGATCAGATCAGTCTTTTTTTTTTTTTTAGTTTCTTCCCCTCACATCCAGTTGGTAGATTTGCTACAGTGTGGCCAGAGCCAGCTAGACATCCTGAGTTATAAAAGTCTTGTTATGAGTGCACATCTAGTATTTCTAGCACTGTTTCTACTTTTTTTTCCCTAGGATTTAAGTCTTTTTAGACTCTGACCTAAAAGTAGAATGTCCACCGTGCCAGCAAATAAAACTTCTAATATGGGTGTAAACGTAACAGCAAGCATGAGAACGTTTAAGCCAAATATGTGTGTGTTTCTTTGTGTGGGTGTGATCTGTGCATGTAGCTGCACAGCCCGTCCCGCACCACCCTACTTCCTCCCTTTGTTACCACTTGTCGTGTAACCATTCATTTCCGCTCCATAATGGAAAGCCACGCTAATGAATATGAATTGAAACATCTGCAATTTCATTCCTGCCTCATATTGTCCTTTTCCTTTTTTTTTTTCCTCCTGGCAGTGACAAAATTTCCCCAGCTCTTGGTTTTCTGCCATGAGGCACGGTCTGCTGCGCTGGGGGCTTCATATGCTGAGAAGGTCACGTCTCCTGACGATGGCTTCCATTGTCCTTCAGCGGCTCCTCTGACACTGATCTAGATGCATCAGTTTTAACTGCTTCCCTCCATTGCAACATGCATCCATGGAGATCAATCAATCCATCCTGTAATTTCATCAGGATCTCCCTTACACACCTAGCTCCCCCACCTCCTCCCAACCCCCTCTCACCCCCTTCTCCTTGTCATTTTCCCCAAAGCGTGAGACAGGCCATTCATCAACATTCCCATTGAGCATGTGTATTTAAAACTTATTTTTGCAATGCATTGGCTGGGATTCCATGAGGGGTTTGTGACACAATGTCGGTCAATGGATTTATAATGGCTCTGTGTAAAGTCGTGTCATAAATATCACTCAACTTCTCCTGGCTACATGATAGGTTATTCTTTTAGCTTTGTGAATCCAATAAATCAAATTGCTGAAAATAGTATGAGATACAATAAGATATAATAATGCTATAATATTATAATACTACAATACACTCTCTCCCATTAAAGAAAGCAGAATTAAAAGCCACATCTTGCTTGGCAGAGGTGCCAGGTTTCTACAGACTCTCTCATCTCTGGGAAAATATGCTGATATTTGTGTCCTCTTTGTTTCTTCCCTCAGCAGCCTCTTTTTTTTCATGAGAAGCACACACCGGCTCTTCTGCATGTTTACCAATGACAAATGGAGGACTGTGGTCTTCAGGGGCATGAAGAGGAATCAGGTGCACTAAGGCTGTGGGCCTATAGGCTCCAGCGGCTTTAAGCCCAGGGGCCACCCGGCAGAGGAGAGCCGTGATAAGTCTGGGCTGAAGAATGAATATATTCACATGGGACGAGCAGGAGTGAGACACGGCTGCATTGTTTCCTCCAGCCTGCTGTTGCATCACAATACACATTCCCACAATACGCATTTAGCTGTGGAAAAGGACATTCCAAGTCTGAAGTCTCAGTGGAAAGATGAAACTTTTTTTGCGAACAATTAATTTCCCTGTCGATTAAACTGAACAGCTAGGGGCGGCTGGCTGAGCAATATGTTAGATGAAACAGTTTACCAGCATTGTACTTTAATAAAATATGAATAATTTAACCGACTAGTAAGTATGGTGATATTGAGGGCAGCAACATCACAATCTTTTAGTCGACTAATCACGCACATCCCTAGTCCAACTACACCTGAATGGCTGATTTTTCAGCAGAATTTTTTTACACAGTAACACAGGTTGGGATACATTACAAAAAATCTCAACATTTTGTTGCAACACTTGAGAAGAAAGAGATATTTTTTCTATAAATTAAAAATGTGTTGGCTACAGCTACAGCTTACTGTAACCACCTTTTTGTACGGAACACAAAACTATGTAATGACTAAAGGAACATCAGATACATTTTACAGTATCCTGACTATGCTACTGCCAACAATTCATTCTTGTCATATATTTGTCTGTTATATATAAGTATTTGTAAACATTTATTAACCTTCACCATTTTTCAGTTTCTCTTGTCGTGGAAATTTTCTGCTCTTGGTGAAGAATGAAATAGAGACTTCCGTCGGCTGACAAGGTTTTATTTTCTTTGCAAAGAAAAGGTCAATCAACGTGCGAGCGGTTCAAAATGAAGAAAGACCCCGAGCATGGGGAACCTTGAACATTTATACCTGAGGGAAAGGCCCACCCCTGTGGTGTGTTTCACGTCTTTTGTCTGCTGTGGGGTCGGTCTCTTACCTATGGTGTGCTTCCACACTCTTTTGTCTTTTTGTAGTGTGGAGTTAAGAGGTCTAGTATACACAATTTAAAATACAAAAGGGTTTGAACATTGATGAGAAAGTGAGAGGTTGGGTGTCTCAGGTAGCTGAAATGCAAAGGAATTCAATTTACAATTACAATTAAAAGTCTGATATCTTGGTGAGAAGGTGGGAGGTCGGGTATCTTACAAAGAAGTTGAAATTACCATTACACTCTCCAAAGCTTTTCAGGCCTTTAACATGAATACAATGACTGTTACTTAATATTAAATAATTAATACTGACCATTTGACTTACTTATTTACTTATTTCTAAACAACAGACATATACTGTATATTTCCCCAAAAACTTTCCCCAAATGTCCTCACAGTAAGTAATGCATGGCAGTATAAGTAAACAATATAGGTATATTGTGAAGCTAGAGTCATAAAATCCTTCATTTGATACAGAACTGTAATAGACTTTGAAGTGGTTTCCAGAATAATTATCCACATCTACTCTAAAAAATGTGATTTCAGGCAGAACATCACTTTTTAGTTTTCTTCATTAATTTGTTACACAAGAACCAAAGACTATCAACTTACTCCTGCTTAAATTCTGTATCCAAAACTTGTCTCAAATTCCTACCAAAGCTTTATTAATTAATTAGTATCATCTGAAAATAAAATCAATGTTAATGTTTTGGAAACCTTGTATACTGTAAGCAATAACAGAAACGAAGCCTTGAAGAACCCCACATTTAACCTTCAAATGATTTGAATTGATGATACTTAACTGAACATACTGATTGTGATTTTCCAGGTAGCTACTTAAGTGTGCAACTGCTCTAAAGCTATATCTTGCTTTGTGGTTATCATAGATATTCTGAACACTTCATATGACTTCAAAGATTTACAAGCTACATCATCACTGCTACAAATAAGGGATACATTTAAAGGAGCCAACATTAGATTTATCAGCTGTCTATTTACCAGTCTTGCCAATTTCAGCTAGTCCACAGTAATGACGGGTAGTGAAGGTTCTGACTAAGCAGGGTCTTACTGCCACACATTAAGCAAAGCATAACAGCATTTTTGTGAAATAAATTACAGGAAATTGTACTCATCTTTAATGGGGTATTCACACATATTCGAGGACAAGCAAATAAAAGAAAACCTACATGTTTTCCTAGCAGTGTCCCCAGGAACATTTATTTGTGAGCTAATGATAATAATTGTAGCATTTCATTTAATGTTGATCATTTCTTTGAAGAGCATTGCTGTGAATACTTAGATACTTGACTATGGAAATCATCAGCCTCGACAGAACTGTTTTGTCCTTGGACAGCTTTTTATACAAATTGATCTGTAGCAGAGAGACTATACACAAGAGCTTGTGGTTCTTTCTTCACTGTGTTAAAGCTTTTCAATCAGGTCACTTGTTGTTTCCCATTCTCCCCACTACTACCTCCATTTGTTTCTCACCTTATTTTCTGCCACATTCATGTCTCCGGCACAATTTCTATGCTCGTCTGCAAAGATAGTTACATGGTAATTTAGAGAAAGCAGCTCTCTGATGATTACACAATAACAATAGACGGGGAGAGTAGAATAGAGAGAATTCAAATCTGAGTTTTCATACACACCTGTGGTCACTGAGGAAAATACTCAATAAGCTGGAATCTGATAATGTTATTGGATAAAACCCATCCTTAGCTCTATGGATGGCAATCCAACTGTTGGTTTGCCTTAACAACCACTGGAACGGTTGCTATGAAAGGTTGTACAGACATTTATATCCACCTCAGAGCTCCACTGTGCCTCATAGAGCCACAACCATTGGCTATAGACCAGGGCAAATTAACTATGTTGTTCAGGGGGCCACATTTCCTGAAAGCTAAGGGCCCAGGTCCTGATATTTCCTTGAGCGTTCTCATTATGTATGTACACTTGACACAACATGGCACCATACAAAACACACCTGGATAAACGAGTTTAGTTCTCTCCGCCATTGAGCAGCGTCTCTGTGTTTGTGTGTGTGCTGCACGGTGCTCCAGCATGAGACAAAGCTGGCCCCGCCCCTCATACACACAGGCTCAGAGAGAGAGAGAGAGAGAGAGAAAGAGAGAGAGACTTCGGACCTTATATACCGGGTTACCTGGTTTCAGTTCCACTCCTTCACACAACACAAACTATAGTTGAAAGTTTGGAACATTTTGACAACAGACACTGCAGTTACTGCCACTGGTGAAACTGTTTACCAAAAAGGCTGCGGCATTATCAGAGCCTCACTGTGGTTTAGAGGATTTATTTCAGCAAAAATGTATTTTGAGTTAAACAACTAATAGGCGTTGTATAGGCCTGCAGTAGACTTATAGCCTTCTTTTTTTAATTAGCAGTGTTACAGTTGTTATGGAATTGCTTCGGAAAAATACAAAATTATACTGTGTTCTTGCAAAATAGGTGGAGCAGTGCAATGTAGCCATTTTGGCATAATACGTTTACTTACATCTTGCTCTAACAAACTCGTGCTGAAAACACAAACATGAAACAATTTTTGTGGCCTCAGTCTCTGATTTTGCATTTCTAAGATAAGCAGTTCTGCACATGACCAACAGCAGGGATCAGCAAAAAGGCTCAGACTAGTAACTGATTCCATGTTAAAGTGCAAATCATTATATGATGTGTGAGGAAGCATCATGACCTCCTGAAAATATCCCAGGACATTTTCTTTACTCTATTCTGAAAACAATGTTCTCTGAATTATCAAAATTATGTTTTCTGTAATATATATGGTATTTTTTATTGAGAGCGGTCCATTTATGCAATCATCCACAGAACTTGCAGAACTACTAAGCATAGAAATGTGAAGCTGCATTCATGGCAGAGGCACACAGTGCTGTGATGAAATATACAGTTTCCTATAAATGGGAAAGTGGTCTCAGACTTTTGGACTCCTCTATATACATACTGTATATATGTTGAAAAATAATTGAGAGAGGGTGAGGGCAAAGGCTACCATGGGTCTTCCTGTACTAAGGTACCACGAGTGGGGGGTAGAACCAGTACTCAGCTGGACCTCCACCCTCTCTCTGCCTGGAGTGCTACTGGAGTGGTGCAGTAGGGCAGAAGCTGTATTCTTTCACCTTAATGCCTCATATCAAAGCAAAGAGGTCGCAGAATTTTCATAAAGAGTTAGGAAAAGACAACGTAGGCTAAAGGAACAGAAACACTGAGACTTCTTTAGCTTCTTTAGCTCATGTGATGGCTGCCACTGAGATTCTTCCAGGTGAGTTCTCTCACTTAGGAATCCTCCTAATCAAAAAAGACTATTCCATGCAACCCAGTTCTTTCTGCCAGTGGCTTGATTAGCTAATCTCCAGCCGCAGGGTTCCCTCCGTGTCTGCAGCATTTGCATAGGGAAACACCAGTCCTCTCACACTCTGCCCAGGGGCCTCCTATTTCCCTTTCTGGAGCACTCTCTGCTCCCTACTGTGCCACACTTACCTCACAGGTGCTGCTGTGGTGGTATCATTGGGTCATATTGACTGAATATTATTGAAAGTGAGTATGCAGTCTTTTGCTTTACTAAAACACAATACAGGTAACATGCGTTATTAAAGGCAGTTGATGAGGCTTGGTCCACCCATGGTCGCTAGCAACAGTTTGGTGGGATGCTTATGGGCCATGAAGGGAGTCAGGTGGTGGATGGTTCTCTTATCAACTTGCACTGGTCATTGCTTTCAAAACACCAAGGCACAACCAAAGACAAACTACAGCCAGACAGCTGCACTGAACTCAGCTGATGATTTGTCATAAGTAAGTAAGTAGTTATTCAGCCAGACTAACTAAAAGCCTGTCTGAATAGGAATGTTTTCAGCTGCTTCAAGATGTCAGGCTATGGGTCACAATCTAGACCTGATCATTTAAAATCTCCACCTAGTACAATAAACCAGAATAACTTTGTTAAAACTGCTTTTGCATGATAAACATAAAAAAAACACAAAACCCTTTTGTGAATACTTACTTTGATGGACAGAGATGGACAAAATCTATTTACACCCTCCTCAGTGAAAAGAAAAGTGATCCAGTGTGAGTGCAGCTGCCTTGACATAATGGTTCCTGGAGACTTTTTCAATGACTTAAAGACATGATACAAGTGTTTGCTTTCCATGCATCCTCTTGCAGTCGTGGGAAGAATCACTGTTCTTTCTAATAACCCTTTCATACAGGAAGCATTCATCTGAGTTGGACACACAGTTCCCTTACGCAAATGTAATATATTTCCATATATGAATTTCCATATCTGAAATATAGGTACATATAAAATAAAAACACATGAAATATATGAAACCTATAAGACATTGTAACATTTTTATATATTGACATGTATGTCTATCCTCTAACAAATATGCATGTATGTTATTGTAGACATATGTTACATAAATATATACATCCATCCCAAAGCCTGTTAATATATATTGATATTATATACAGTAGTGTTCAAAAGTCTGATACCATGTTCCCAGAATATATATGCAAGACTATATACTTGCATATATAAATTAAATGAGTATTATGTACCGTTAACATATACGGTTGCAACACGTTATACCATATGAAAATTCATCATATAGATATTTTTAATATATGTACATATACACATTTTACTATGGGTATTTATTATATGTCATGAACTTATATCTCTATATATCCAGAGGACGTATATGTATATATGTGATAATGATATATATCCCCTGATAGGTGACAAACATGGCAGCATCACTCTTGATATAGGAACATTTATGTCATATGTGGGTTATTAATGTTAGCAGAGACTAAAGTCTGAATATACTTCACTGATAAACCTGAGAACTACACTAGATTAAATATTACACTGAATAAAAACAAAATAAATATTTCACCTCCCTCCCTCTAAACATATTCTCTTTCTCTTTTCTCATCTCTGTCTTCTCTTTGTCAAAGTGACATACCAAAGTTAGTATCATTGAAGTAATTTCCATCGCTGATAGAATCACCACTCACCAACCCACATCCAGAGTTGGCTAAAACGCATTGACACATTCAGATCGACCAATGATGCCAGTGTGACCTATAACTGCAACAAACTTGATTGTACATCAGACAACTGGTCCACCAGTTTAACCAAGCGCCAAAGCAATTATCATGCTGTCTACACCATCATAAATAATTATGGCAACAACCGCTGGTTAGTGACAACAAATTGCATCGACAGAATCCTTGATTAAAAAGCTCCACTCAGGCTACATCACTGTTCATTATCAAACCCTGAACACATGTGACATCGGCAGGGCTCTCCGGAGACCAGTTCGTTGTAACGGGAAGTCGATGCCTGAGGAAACCAGGATTTAGCCGTGTGTTTGTGTTCCTCAATCTTCTCATATTCCACACACATGTTGAGGGGGCTTTTCCTAAGTGACACTACTTAAGAGTGACACCGTAAATCACATAAGATGACAGCATTATTGACATTATTGCATATATTTCATTGTTACCAGCTGCTAGTGACTTACAACTTACCAGTGCATCAGCCAGTGGAGCTACTGTGACACGTGTTGCAGCTTGATGGCAGGTTAGCGCACCACTTCTGAATTTTTAGCAATTATTTTGGTACAAACTGTCTTGCAGGTGCGGCGCTGTTAGCTGATGTGGTCACTAAGGTCTGTGGAACTGATTCTCTGGTCACATGTATCTGTTGGTGAAATTATTCATCTGCAAAAGAACCATTAGGCTTTGATGAATAGTACCTTTTTGGGATTTAGTGATTAATTGATGATCAAATCCCCGAAGGCCTCTGCGGCACACTCTGAGCTGGTAATCGCTTCTTTTCAGACAGCTCAAGGTACACCCAAGTGGCAAGGATAGGTTCCATTTTTTAAAACTTCAGTATAGGGAAAATGAAGACATTCATGCTGTCAAGCTGCTCCATTACAATCCATCACTCCGCAGACCTTAACCCTCTCTTTATTAGCACTCTGATTCTCTCTCTGTGGCCCGCAGTGATCCTTGGGTTGTGCTAGAAAACAGAGCTTTGTTTTGGTGAGTGCTCACACACAGTCAGAGGAGCACTCATTAATCCATGTTGAAACAAGACTTGAAGTCAATCAATGTCCTGCAGAGTACAATTGTGTAATGAATAAAGGACACAGTCGGTCTAAAAGACTAGCAATAGCCAAACCAGCTATTGGTGATGTACTACACCTGTATGTTGTTGGCCTAAAACATGCTGAGGTTCTACCAGAAAATATTGAAGTAATTACAGATTAATGACAAGAAATATTTCAATTCTCTTAAACACTGACAGTAAGTCAATCTAAGCAACAAAACTATTATTGAATTTGTTCAGTACAGTGAACAAACCCTTTGCATGTATTTCAACAAAGACGTCCAACTTCAGGTTGGTAAACTAGCAGCAATAACAGCACATTTATGTTATGGTATATGTATGGTATATGATGAATTCAAGTAAATTAAAGGTCCAATATTGTATAAAGGTAGAGGTCCATGTCTTGTTTGATTATAACGCATGTCTACATTCTGTATTAATACTGTGAAAGTATCAAAACGCTCAGTCCACTGAGAAATGCACACAGCCTGTATTCAGAAACTGAGCCTTAAAACCAGCCGTCAGGACTGTAACTCTGTGATGTCACAACAATGCAGTCACCGCAGAGGCCCAGAGACTCCTCTCTTCTGATTCGCTCACCGATCTGTTGTTGCCAGAGCTCCAGAGAGAAGCCTAAGAGAGAAGATGTTAAACTAAATTGAGATGTTTTTTGGTTTTTATATATCTCCTTATGAATATAAAAACAAAAAAAAAAGAAAAAAAAAAAACACGGGTAAAGTGTAAAATATGGGACCTTTACTGCAAATGTGGAGAATATCACAAGGTATAAAGGTCACACTGATGACAGAAATGACAGACATATTCTAAAAAATAGCCTATGCTATCAGGAAACTAGAGGCCATAGTGAGAGATTTCCTTTTACCATTTGCTTATGCACATGTGCTGCTATAACTGAGATACAAGATAGAAAATGACAATCAAAGGACACCTACTAGAGTTTATTTCAAATTCAAGTGTTGCAGTAGCTCATCAGAACCTGCCAAAATGTTGAAAAATTTACAACATTAAGAAATCTTTCAAAAAAATCCTGGATCTACACCTGGATGTGGACCCACACTAACAACAAATCACTTGCTCCTTTGTTGGCCCGTGGCCTAACTTTCCACTGAATTCAATTAAAATCTGTTAAGTAGTGTTTGACTAACAAACAAAGTGACAAAAAACAAACTGAACCGACGACACAACCTCCCTGGCGGAGATAATTATGCAAATAAACAGAGGTGTGACGATCCATTTCAAAGGGACTCATGCAATGATGGATTTCAGACATCACAGTGTTTCTTGCCCAGCCCTCTCCTCACTTCTTTAACTCAACACATTTGTAATATTATTACACAAATCCCCCCTACGTCTCTCCTTTTTCCCCTCTTTTCCCCATCTTTCTGTGTCTGCCACTCTCCCTTCTTTTTTCTCAGCGGAGACAATTAAAGTGTGACAGGCCTTCATTTAACAAGTCCTCTTTTACCTCGTAAGGATGAACACATGGCATTCTAATTACTGGCGGACAACACCGGGGCTTTCTCACTGTTTTACTGCTTCTTCAATGCAGCCCTAATGTACCTGACAGAGAAGGCACACCAGACCTGAAATTACAGGGATTAATGTTTCCAACACTAAACACTTCAAATGGGTTCTCTGATGTGAGTGCCATGCAGGGGAGCAGGCAGAAAATCCACTTACAGCATCATTGCTTTGGCATTATTCACTCTTGAAAGCGCAGCATGTTTCAGCAAGCTTCGTTGATGAATGTGTGCTCCTTGCCAGGCAAACTTTAATTTGGAGTGTTTAGTGTTACCTACACAATAATTGTCAGGATAAGGAGAAAGCAGAGAGGAGGCCCAGAGGATGAGGCCTTCTAGTTGAAGCTCAGAGGGAATGTTTAAAAAAGTTTCTTTGATCTGCACTGCTTTTCGTTGAGGTGAATTTTTATACTATTGTAATAAAACATTTAGCATGAGGGGTGAGGATTCCTCAAATATGGCACAAACATTCACTTGGATTCAAGGATTAGCTGATCAGATTTTGGTGGTCAAAGGTCAAAGGTCATCGTCAGGGTGACCTCACAAAACATGCTTTTGGCCTTGTGAATGCAATATTTCCGGAACTCCTCAAGGGAATCCAATCAAATTTGGAAGAAATGTTTACTTGCACTCAATGATGGGGTAATGGATTAGATGTGGGTGGTCAAAGGTCAAAGGTCAAGCTCTCTGTTTCTGGCCCCTTGAATGTGATATAAGAGTGCCTTGAGGGAATTTCTTCAGATTTGGCATAAACATTCACTTGGACTCGAAACTGAACTGATTAGAGCTTGGTGTATAAAAGTCAAAGGTCAAAGTCATGGTGACCTCATGTTCTTGTGATATATCAGGAATGCCCAGAGGGAATTTCATTCCATCTGGGAAAAAACATTCACTTGGACCCAAGGATGAACTGGGAATTAGAATTTGGTGATCACAGGTCAAAGGTCAAGGTCACTGTGACTCCACAAAGCACGTTTTTTGCCATAACTGCCAGAAGGGGCAATTGTGACCATATTTCCTGCAACTTGGCAGAGACATACAACCACAAGACGGTGATTGGAGTTTTTTGAATGAACTACCCCTTTAAAATAGTAATACCAGTTAAGGTGAATCAGAACACAAGCTTGTTTCATTAACACATTCATACAAAACACACAATAAACCATATAAAAGCTTTGCAAACAGCACTTGAAAGCAAAGGGAATTCACAGAATACATATGATGCAAAGAAGAGGTGAAACCTCGGTATGTGTCGCAAACACAGACTGAAAAGAATGTCTGGCTGGCAAATTGCTAACTCATTCAAACAACCAACGATTGTGACTGGGTTCAGAGACAGTAGCAGAAACAGAGGAGTAGAAGAAAATCAAAAGCTAGCATTCATTAAATTTGCTTCAGCGCATTTAAAGCTGCTATCATCAATATTCTAATTGAATAAAAGGTGTAGATCATAGTAAGCAACATTCTGCTCATAACTCTCCAGCTGCAGCAGCTGCAAGTAAGAAAGCTCTAAAAACCCACTGAAGACCTTTAGGTTTTTAACCAGCAACTTGTTAGCTTGCTATTGATCTTCACTTTATCAATTACCCCACTTTATCCTTTGTGGGGTATCACACCTCAATGAGCTGCCTCCATTGTTCCCTTACCCTGACAACATATTGAATCTCCCCTTGTCATCATCACGATGCTGATGGCTCTGTAGCCCACTGAATATTTCAAACTAAAACTATAACTTATATCGTATTGTGATATAAAAATACAGCAAACTGAATTAGAATTAAGATCATCCCCCTGTAAATGTTGTCATCAGGTTAAACCACTTAAATTAAATTAGTCTCAGGTCACATCAGTCAAAGACTATTTACTTTGAATCCACTGCAAATGTTTGGATTGTAGGCAACACTGACATCCAGCCTGGAGCCTGAAGAGCAAGTATTCAACTTTATTATTCCAATTTCTTATTTAATTTTGTACTTTTTTTATACGTTTGTGCACATAATCCGTATTTAGTATGAACAGGTCAGACACAGCTTTTAAAGCAACGTGTGGAGTTGAACACATGATTCCCATCCGTTTCATCCAGGTAGAAATAGGCCCTGTGGACCAATGATGGGTGAACAGAGGGCAGGGTGCAGGGGAAGGCATCTGCTTGGATCCATCTGGTGCGTTGGAGTCGAGCTGGGATAGGGCAGGAGGTTCAGGTGTCAAATCTAATGAAGAATAGGTCCAGTGTATCCACCTTATCCATCTCCCACTAAAGTCCACTGCTTGTCCAACTCATCCCACTACTGTCCTCCGTCATGTCATGTCATGGGTTTTACATTACCTCCCGTCCTATTGCTGTAATAGTCTTTACCCCCCAACATTTTCCTTGTCGGCTCCCTCTGCACATTCCCACGTTTAGATTTCCATCCCTGAAGGCTTGTTTATGTTGATTTAATAGTGCTTTAAACACCATGTTTGTAGGAGTGTGGGGAGTCAACACAAAAATTGATGCCATCTGTCATGCGGTGATAAACCCCATCACTGTCCTCCTTGCATGCAGCTCTGTCCAAAGGTAAAAACTGGACATATTTCTCCACCAGGCCAGTGAGTTCCTGGTTTCTCCGCTGGTTGTCGTGGCAACATCATGGTGACGACAAGGGAGTCACCGTTCCTGGTCAAAAGATACCCAGCACAGATCTTCTCATTTTAACCAGAAAATTGTCTTTTTCAGGTTTTACATCTTTTTGTATTGAATAAACAAAATATGTGTTCAGTGAGTTTGAGAGGTTAGAGCCAGGCCTGTATATTTCTCCTGCTTTTAAACCTTATGCTAAGCTAACTACTTTCCGGCTCTACCCTTGAATTAAAGTGATAGATCGATTTATTTGATTCGAGGTTGTATGAGGTAGTTATCCATAGTCAGTGAAACAGGAACACTCCCTCAAAATTTAATAATTCATAATCACTATTAGTGACCTCTGCCAATGGATAACAATATGCTATTTACCAGAAATCAATTCTTCTTCACGGCTCAAAAACAGTAGTTGCCAGTGGCTGCACAATATATTTTGCTGTGTATTCTACTGTTTTAGAGTGGCGAACAAGAATTGACTTAAGGGAAGACTGCCGTTTTATCTCGGTGTAAAACTATAAAGTTAATCAATACATTATGTGGTATCAGATCGGTACATAGACTTGCGCACTTGCCGATACCCAATCCAGTATTTTAAGCACAATTGGAGGAATCTGAACAAGTCTATTTTCTATGCAGAAATACACAAATACACAAACAAACAGTATATTAATCAGTAGGTGTTTGTATCACTGCTGATATTGAAAGGTTGATTTTACTATGAAATCCAGAATCCCATGGAATTTGGGAGGACGTCAGGTGGTGTAGCATGAAGAGTGACAAAGTCTTTATCAGGAAGAGGTTCATACTTCCTGACTTTCATACAGTTGACTACTGTTTGTGTGCAGTTTTGACCGATACTCATCATTTCTTTTGACCATGGCTATTACATTACCTTAACTGTGAGTTTACTATACTCAATACTCAATATTTTACTAAACATAACCAAGTGATTTTTGTGCCCAAACCTAACCAAACCATAGCAGATCCATAAGCTTAACCACATCTTTATTACAGTAACCATGACGTCCAGGATGCCTGCTGCCATAGGGACACTTGAAACTACAACTGTCATAAAAATAGCATCAGAGAATTTGTGTGACAAATAGTATGGGCGCAGGCCGAACACAAGTATAATTTTGTCATTCTCCCAGGGTTTGATGGAGATACAATACAATACGCCTCAGGATATTCAATTTACTGTTCATGAGGATGGTCGTCCCACTAATACGGCAGTCAAGAGTCTGGGGAGACAACAGTGTCCTAATAAAGGGACAAAAGACCTCGTTTGTTGCTCCACATCCATTTCACTTCTATTTGTCTTTAACAGTTTCACTTCTCAGTGTAAACAACAAACTCTACACTTGTATGATGATATTGTTTTTATTATTTTTTCATAATACAAAAAGTCCTGAAGAAACACCAGAAGACTTTTTAACTTTTTCTTCTTTTGAACTGAGGGAAATTACATCTAAAGCACATAGATGTTGACTGTTGTCGACAGATAGAACCCTGCTGTGATGAGCCCCTGAAATGTGAGCTGTGGTCTTGACAGTAAACTTGTTTGTTGTATTTTTTTTTCCATGTACTTTCTGTTCTTTAGGTGTAGAAGGAATGCCAGTAGATGCACATCAGTGGGAGTAGGCGTAGTAGATCAGTGAGGTTACGCATCATTATGTTAGCTCCTTAGATGGTCAGTTGCCAACTTCACTTTGCAGTTCCACCCTCTGTCACTATATTGACTGAGCCAAATACGAAAAGCTCAAGTATTTGTGATCATGTGTGGAGTCAGTCAAAGGAAGAAAAAGCAGACAAAGAGCATGGTATTTACAAGCTACGTAGCCAGAAAAACAAAGTTGTACGACGATCGATCTTGTCACAAAGATAACAAGAACATGGCAGCTTTCTTTTCTTTTATGAAGGAAGAGACCAAACCCAAAGCCCAACCATTGGAACATAACGTCTCCTGCTTTTTAGTACTACAGCATGCAAGTGTCATATACTGCTGTAGTCATACCACAGCACATTCTCAAATTAAATAGCACACATGCAGTTTAGGTTCAGTGATAATCAGGATGCTGAAGCAGGCACCAAGTCCTGTCATACCGTTGAGATGGGCTATGAATGATTCTAGGGTTGCTCAGTTACTCAAGCTGCTGATTCAGCACCAAAGTGACCATGTACAGGTTTGTAGCTGCAGATTGTGAGCAACCTGCACTTGCTGATTCATTAGTGCATTGCCATCATTCTTAAATTCTTTGGTAATGATGCCTGGAGATTTGACAAATGTCAAACAAGAAAAGTGTGATATTTTTGGAAATTGCTTTATTGGCTTTCTTGCATAGAGTTAGATGAAAAGATCAATATCACACTGGAAGCTGGTTAGCTTAGCCTAGCATAAAGAGTCAATGCAGGGGGGAAAGAGCTAGCCTGGCTCTCTCGAAAAGTAACAAAATTTGCTCCTAGCCAAAAAAAATGTGTCGTTTTTACACTTTGGTTTTTACACATCAACAAATGAGATATAACATGTTAATTAGTGACCTTTGGAGGTGCTGATTTGTTACATCAAACAGAGCCAAGCTAACTGTTTCCCCCAGATTTCCAGTGTTAAAGCTAAGCTAAGATAATAGTGATATGTAGTGTTCAGACCATAGACTGTAAATAAAGATGCACATAGCCTCCGTGGCATCACCCATAGGTTTCTCAAAACGAATCTCAATTATGCATAACTTTAAGCCTTAATAAAATCTAAACAGGTGAGTTATATACTGTAAAATGTAACCCCCTGTACAGTTGTCAAGAAGGGAAAAAATACCTAAAGAGAGCAAAAATGTGTTTTGTAGCAGGCTGTAATCATGTTTATTTCTGCTGTAAATTGGAGCCAGCCTCAAGTGGCCATTTGAAGAACTGCACTTTTTGGCACTTGACATGTTGGCTTTGTTTTTCAGCCCCAGAGGTTGCTGCTTGGTTCCAACATGAGAATGATATTGACCACCTCATCTAACTTTTGTCAAAAAAGCATGAGGGACATCCCAAGAAATGTTGCACTACTGCTTAAATGATAGCTCAATTTTTGTCCCAGTGAATTATTCATATTATTATTTCAATTGTGTTTCTTCTACTGTCACATCTGAAAATGTCTTCTGTGAAAATAGCCTATGTGGTCCCACCCCAGTTTTCTTTCTTTTACTTAGTCGACTGCTATCCAGGCTGACCATCAGGCAATGGTGCTGTTTGGCTGAAAGCTGCAATCTGGTCGTATTGAAACAAAAACCACAGTTCTGCAACTTAATGCTGAGCAAGGAATGTCATCAATCTCTTAAGTAAATGTGTGGGAGTTTATGTGTATGCGTCTGAGTGAGGTCAGCATTCCTGGCTCTGGGGTAGTGGCTTTATCTTTTAAAAAGTGTAAAGCTAACACATTTTGTTTTTGACAATCAAAAAAAAAAAAAAAAAAAAATTGTAAGAGCCAAATCATCACGCCTCAGCCTTCCCTGCCTCTCTCCTTTTCCCTCACATTCTCTTCCCATCTCCCAGACTCTGCACCTCAGCCAAGGTTATCTCTTCCATCGATTCTTATCATCAGCTTGTCAATTGATCTATTACCCCTGCACCCCACCTACTTAATGCTGGCTTGATTAATTATTGTCGTCCACGGGGCTGGGAGTGGGGAGGCTGCCAGCGAGAATTCTCCAGATTAAGATGAATTTTCATTGTCTTTGTTCCCTGGAGTGTCAGAGCACACCAACTTGTGTTGAAGCACACTGAATTTAGAGAAGCTAAAATGGGTTGGGTGCCCCTCTACTGACATCAGATGTGCACTTGGGGCTGTGTACCCTACATACTGTATGACACAGGCTTCACTTTGCCTATTTATTTGTTCTTCTGGCTTTAAATCTCAATACAATTTACTATTATTTAGAGGCACCAGATAATTTGTGAAATGGAAATGAAATTCCCAAAACCAATTTACATTTTCATGACAAGCTTCATTGACACTCTGATATGTTTTATTCCCTATTAACATGGAGGAAACAGCAAGGTGGAGACAGGGGAAGGGGGGGGGTAATGCTGCATTGTGCATAATGTTGATTTTATTCCATTTTGGGCTTTTCAGCATTAAAACTTCCTCATTTATTTTACTTTGAGAATAAATGTCTACAGCAAAACATTTTAGTCAGAGGGTTTTATCATTTGAGGGTTCTAACAGTCTGTATTTGATGCCTATTTGTTCTGGCAGAAAAATGCCTTGTGGATATGAGCAGATCAACATATTAACAGTCCATTAATGCTACTGAAAATTTCTCTGGCTGCCAACAGCTTGCAAAAGACACCACTCGCCTTGAGCAGCACTCCCTGTATATTTGCAGTGGCAGGTAATTCAGACATAATGTACATATGTCAGGAGACATTACTGAGCTGGATTATAGATTCAGAAATTCTGAATGGCATTTTATGTTTGTTCAGGTGCTGCTGTGACAAATGCACTTAGCTTGTCCCTGTTGGTGTCGCAAAGTATCAGCGCAACATGATTATCTGTGATATATGTATTTAGTTAGATTTCTTTTTGTCAGAGAAAAAAGTCAAGTCAGAGAGAAAAACAAAAAGATTCATATTAAATGATCCAGATCTGCTCCAAAATTGAATGGGTTCTTTCCTGGTTTATGGCCCATCCCTCCACCGAGTTCGGTGCAAATCAGTTCAGTACTTTTTGCATAATCCTGCTGACAAACAGACACAGGTGAAAAGATAACCTCCTTGTAAATATTGTACTTCTGACAGCTACAGAAACAAGGTACTTTGCAGATTTACATAAGAACTATGTCATCACCCTATAAAATATTTTTGAGAAAATACCTAACATTAGTTAAAAGTAGCACCAACTCAACCAGCTACTAGAGTAAAATGCTGCAAATAAAAACATTACATAATAGCAATAATAATCCATATTAATTTTGGTTGCGCTGCAACAGCAGGGCCAGCCCTTTAATCTCCCTGATTGACTGGCTGATTGAGTGATCATAGAGAGATAGATAGATAGATAGATAGATAGATAGATAGATAGATAGATAGATAGATAGATAGATAGATAGATAGATACTTAGATTGATTATCATATATGTCCACCACTGGTCAGTCTGGCACAAACAGGATCTATTAGCGGGTGTTTGCAGCTTGCAGTGTTGCCAATTTAGCACATTGTTGCTGGATTTAGAGACTTTTTTTTCAAACAGTCTTTGTCTTTTATTTATGTTTTTGGTGGTCCAGCCATATACTAGGTTTTGACATAGTCTTGTTATATTTCAATAATAGTTTTACTTTTGGAAATACATATACATTTTCAATGTATCAATCTGTAATTCATTCTGTTGTTTTATTTTAGATTTTAAATGCAGGACTTTTTCTTGTATAAAGTATTTTCAGTGTATTTTTCAGTAAATTTACATCTTCTAAGTCTCAAACACACATCTGTTTTTGCTCTACCGCAAGGGACAGGTACAATATGTAGAGCAGCAAATGTGATATATATTAGTAAAACAAATATTTAATCTTATGAAAGTATTTATTACCAACAGCTTTAATCTAGCTGCTAGCATCCTCTTTGAGTGAGGCCAGGGGCCTTTGATAGAAGAGGAGCCTCAGGACGGTGTTAAAGGAGCCGTTTTCCTCTGCTTCACTGTGCTGTCACTCACCTGGACAGAGAGCTCTTACTTAAAGACCTCTCCAAGGCTGACACACAGGCAGGTCCAATAAGGTGGAAGGCAGTCATGAAACAGCATCTCCCGTTTACACAACAAAGTTAGGGCCAGAAGAGGCGGAGTCAGACACATTGCCACTGTGAATAATAAATAGATGCAGCCATCGAAGCACACATACACACACACACACACACACACACACACACACACACACACACAAAAAAAGCCTTTGTGTCCTGTTAGCTAATGATATGAGCCTGACAAACGATCCTGGCAGTGTAATAAAAGGATAAACAATCAGGATCTAAGCACCCTGCTGACCTTGTAGGTCAGTAAGCCATGTAGGCCTTCAGGCTCTCCTCACTGCATAAGAACACACTTCAAAGAGATAAATTTCTTGCTTCTAGATGTGGTTGAATGTGTGTGTGCATGTGTGTGTGTGTGTTTGTGTCCGTGTGTGTTCGCGTGCATGCAGGTATGTGTGTGTGGAGAAGGGCTCCCTCTCTCACTCCTTCTCTCAAAGTGCACAATATTCATCTCTGCTGTTGCACGATCAACACCTACTGAACCACATAAAGTCCTTCCAAATGATGATTAACTACAGTAATTACTGTATTTTTTTGTGTCTATACGGTGTGTAGATTCATTTATTCAATTGTGTCACCCTCTCACATTCAAGTGTTGCAGCAGAGAGAGAGAGAGGGGAAAAAAACTTTTGTGATCTGTGTGTTTTTAATATCCATCTCCTGCCATTCATCATGTCAGTCTGCAACAATCAATTACTGATGTCTACAATTCTGAGTCAGTGAACTGAAACTGCATATTTCTAGCTTGGGCACTGCCACTCACTCTGACATCTTATAAGCTCAGCTGAATGGATGCAATAAACATAGCAGCACTGCATATGTAATACTTTTGTGCTGCAGTCAGATCTCCTGTACTCCAGAACAGAGTTGTTCTGAACTTAAAAACTCAGGACTCATATTTTGGCATAGCGGATGGATCTAAATACTGCACTACCCACGAGCTTCGGCCACCAGTCCCGTGGACAAGAAGTCAGTCGGAATTCAAACACAGGTGACCAAGAATTTAAAGTTTAACTGATTTAATCTGTAGCTTCAGTCTACTGTAAGCGATGAATGTAACTGAATTTTAAGTCCAGCGATTGTATATTTCTTGCTGAAATGCTTGTTGGGAATCATAGTTATACATCTCACTTTTTCTTATTTTATCAAAGATACATTTTCCAATGGAGTTCTTAATCTTTTGTACCGATTTACCCAGGAGAGTTTCATGCTGATCCAAGCTGTAGAAATGCTGTAAATCATGTAACATTGTCTTTGGGAAAAATATATTTGCTTCTCCTACTTACTGTTAAAAGGGTTATTTGTAAGTTTTCTCTACTGCAGATTGTTGGTGATTGTCGCTTTTCAAGAGCCTCAGCCATCGTTGTCTTTATAATACAACGCAGCATTACGTCTTCAGGGCACATTATAGGCTACAGTGAGTCGAGAATGGTGCTTAACGTACACTTGGACAAGCAATACAGATTATATTTATGATTTGTTGTTTAAAATGGGGACTAACTAATTTCTTTGGCAAACTTATCTATATGTGGGGCAATCTTGCTGGGGTTCTTCCTCGAATCCAGTGAAGAGCAGGACGGACACGCTAATGTTAGCATATTCTGATGTTTTATCCAGTACACAGTCACATCGTGGGAAAATGCGGCCCTTTGTGGGGTTAACCTAACCCCACGAAATATGATATGGTCCTACTCTTTTGAGGTAATGCAAGGGTATTACTGTAGGTAGTAATGCTAAGCTGCTTAATAAGTAAAGATTGCAGCAGATTGCAACTCTTTATACATAGCGCCACTCTTATAAGAGCCTACAATCCACTTCAAAGCTTGTCAAGCCTTTCGTGCCTAGATACAGTTTCTGTGCTATGAGTAGACAATCAGTGGTAGAGGGAGGGGTTTTTAGTAGATGGTCAATAGTAGCAAGACAAGACAAAGGCCCAGTCAGTCAGCAGTGATACAAAGCTTAGACTGGACCACAGACAAATCTGAACAACTGATGGCTAAGTTTCAATAATAGCCACATCAGTTGGTTTATCGTCATTTGTCTGGTATCATTTGGATGCTGCTCATCATATCAAGTGGTCTGTCGATTGAAAGAAGCAATAACACCTCTGCAGCAACCTGTATGTGACCTAACTTTATTTCCAGTGTCCTCTCCCTTCGCTCTCACAGTGTTTTCTCACTGCAGTGCCACTTACTGTCAAGGAGTTAACTGTCCAAGGACATCACCAAGGTGACGAAACCAGCGCAAGAGCAAGAAGAGGCAAACAAACCAGCTTACAGAAAAAGCAAGACAGCGAGACAAGCTAGAGTGAGACAATTTATTTCTTTTTATTTCCCTCAGAGTTTTTTTTTTTTTTTTCCCACCCGCCTTTCCATGCTAGCTCTCTGACAAACACCCCTTACCCTGGCAGGCGCCCTCTCTTGCTCCCTTCCCCTGCTTGTCATATGTGGTTTCAGAGCACCAACCTAGCTTTGCGCCTCCAAGGGAGCTTCAGGCAAGTGTCACTTTAAGTTACACGCAGTGCGTAAAAACCAGGCGCCAAGCTAACGGTCATGGATCTGTGCAAAATCAGGTCAAATGTCGGCGTCTGTGTCTCACCCTCATTGTGATTGTTACATTTGGAGAGCAGAATCTGGTGATTTGAAAGGAAGAAAAGATGGCATAATCAGTGCGCTAACCTCTAGCCCCTACCCCCACTGTCTTTTTGCAATCTGCCGGAGAGTGAATAATGCAGACATAGCATAGGACTGAGAGAGAGCCACAGGGAAGGAAAGGAAGTCATGTTAGAGGAAGTGCACACTGCCTGAAGTTATACTGCATATAGGACCCGTGTCTATAGGTCTTATCTACAGAGGAATGATTGTTGGGAACAAAAACTCGACAGCTCGTGATATTCAGCAGCATCACAATAGATATCAATTTGAAAGAGCTCAAAGTCAAACATTCTTTTACTCTTTTATAAGAGATATATTATAATACTTTACCACATGAAAGTAATCAAGCCATTAGATGATTAAACAGAACATTTTTCTGAAGTGGAAAGGTGAGATGCTAAGGATGCTAAGAAAAGGCAAACATGTCTCTCAAAGGGACTGGTTAGATTCAGGTATATATACATGTGTAGTACATCTGACCCTGCTTCTGCAACTGTTAGTGTTTTTTCTGGAGCTAGTTGTCCGTTACAAATAAAACAAATAAATAATAAGACAATGATCCTGTGCTTTATCCCCTTTGCAGTGTTACTGTAAAATTGAAGGAAACAAACCTGCATCAAAGGAGGCTTGTTTCCTGAGATCTGTTGTTGGTACCTGAGTACTTCAGCTACATCTAGTGGCAAAGTTCCTACTCATGCATTTAGCGAGGACCTATGATTTGTTATTTAAAATGCAGTGAGAGCTCACCATACGAGTACTGTCTGCAGGAAAAACAGAGGAGAGCTTTCTACTAAATAACATCACATTTTGTCTCTACATGTGGAAAGAGACAAAAGTAGAAAATAGCAAAGGCTGAAATATAAAGCTGCACTACACAGTTTTTTTTCTCTGTTAAATGTACAGACATTAAAGTAAGAGGCTGAGCAAACGTGATTAAGTAGGAGGGAGAGTTCAGAAAAGAGTGAGCGTTGGGCAGTCTTATTGTTTCTGGAAGAGGGACAGTCTTCAGTGTTTGAAGATATCTCTTCAGAGTGCACATCATTTGTCACTATCCTGCAGCAGCGAATGAATTGTGTCAGAAAACAAAAAATGTAAAGTGTCATGTGAAGTGACACAGACCTGGTTCGATAATCAAAAGTTATTGTTGTTGTGATACCTGGTAAAAAGGATGCATCATTTTGTTATGTTTCCCATAATTTTGGTAAACATTGATAATTCCACTACTACTGGGGTCTAGGTGTAAATTATAATAACATATTGAGGTTTGAATATGTGTCCCTACACATGTGTGCCTACACCATCTTAAATTCAGAAGTGTTTATTATTTTGAGTAATTATGGTGTTGTAGTTTTTGTCCTAGTCAAGGGGAATGTCCATAGAAAATAATAATAATAATAGTAATACTAATACTACTACTAATAATAATAGTAACAATGCCCCCTCCCCATTTATTAGTCAGACATTTTTCAAGATTTTACAGAATTTGGCCAATAGACTGGCAATACTTTCTTAAATTCTTCATCCTGTATCTATTGTCGTGTGTGTGTGTGTATAATTTTTTTAAATCTCATAAATAGCTGAGGTGCGCGTATTCATACCCAGGCACAACAGATTTTGTGCTGTTAAAACGTACCACCCACAGTCAGCAGAAACTGCCATACCCTATAGACCGTGTTTGAAAAAGACTGCAATAGGCTGCGCAGTGATCTAATGGTAATCAAATGGAAATCGTGGTAATCTAATGGAATACATTTTGCTCTGCAGCAAAGATGAAAGGAACACATGAAAAGCCCCTGTGATTCAGAATTGTTGGTAAAAGGAACTCTGCTCACATCCCTCAACAAGAGCGTAAATCAGTGGCACCACCAGCCGAGGTGTCAGAATCTGTCCTGAAATTGGGGGGTGGTGTGGAGAGAGGTGTGGAGGCCAAAAAGCTGACACCCAATGATGAAATCTTTCTCATTACGTCTTATTATAAAATGCGTCCCATTCATTACCTAAAATATTTCAATTGCACAAGTTCAGTGTTGATGATCTACTGGAATATATATTTTTGTAACCATAGCAAAGTGATGCTTCCAGGTGCTTTTCTTGATGGAGACTGTTGGACTTCAGAGTTGTGTATGATCAAAGTGTAAATTGACAACATAAATTACAACGGCAGCTTTGAGCAATAAAGCATGTGTGAACAGTAGACCTCAGCACCAGGGGTCAACAGTGGCCCCAGTGCTTACCCTCACATAAAAAGTAATGACAAGTGAGTGCAGATGTTAAAGCGACATCAATCAGATTGACACACAGGGCAATGCTGATCTCTTAATGTTCTTATTCTAGCTTGCTTTTATTTTATCTCAACTATTTGGTTTCATTTTTTCATAAGTGTTAAGAAAAAATTAGCAAAAGATATACAGACAATTTTTACATTCTTATTTCTCTTTGAGGAAGTACTAGAGGAGACACCTTGGGATTATTAGCATCAATGTACTCAGTAAATTCTGTATGAATCTGCTTCTTAAATTATGGTACACTGTACATGGACAAATGGCTAAACATCATCACTCTAAACGAATACTCACCAGTCCACACCGCCAGCCTCGTTGTGTTAAAATTCGCACTCCTGCAAACTATAACTAACTGTCTAAGATGAAAGACTTTTGTAGAGGAGGTAAGCACCAAATCAAACTATCCAAAAGCCAATGTCAAAATCCCATTGGCTTTCTGTCAAGGAAGCCGGGGTGATGCTAACTTCTAGCTCGGCCTACAAGAATACCTCATCCCTGCAGCGCTTAATATTGTCAGTATATTTAATGACAACATGCCATTAGCTTATATTTCTTATGCATAACCATAACCATTGACCTCATGGATGTACTTGAGAAAGGGTCAAGTAATAAACAGCTTGGATCCATTCATATTTAAGATACTTTACCATTGACCAAAGTGCTGATGAAAGATTGTTGCACTGCACCAATGTCAGAGGATCAGAGGAGTCAGGCTCTGAGGACACAAAATATCCTAACCAAATTTCATAGCAGTTTTTCAAGATATGTAACTCTGGAGCAAAACAAACTGTCAGACTCACCAACACTGTTTTGGCAACACATGCTTGGGTGCTGCCAAAACTGACTGTGCAGTATGTACTTTTTTTATTTTTACATTTAATGTGATGACCTTTAGTTTATTCACAGCGAGATTTGAAAAAAAAAAAAAATCAGAAACAACAAGTGCCCAGGCTGAGGCAGCAGACAGTGCTCACCCGCTGACCTCATACAAACCTCAAACAATGTGTAGCTACACAAATGAAATATATATATATATATATATATGAAATATTGGACTTCCGGCTGTGAGAATCTAAAGTTTCTCAGAAATATATTCTATTTATTAAGATTCTTCAAGTTAGATCAAGAGGGCAAAACAAAACTTACTCTTTATCATGCACACTCTTCCTATGTTCAGAGTGTGAATTATACAATACAAATACAAAGGGAACCCTGTACATTGCAGGTACATGCTTCAAGTTAAAGTGTTACAATTCCCACAGTATCTTGCTTCTTTAACTAAAGCTGTCAGATAAATGTAATGGAGCAGAAAGTACGATATTCCCCTCTGAGGTGTAGTGTAGTGGAAGTATAAAGAAGTATAAAATGGGATTACTCAAGTAAAATACATGTACCTCAAAACTGTACAGTACTGGTACAGAATTACTGTACTAAATTACTTTCCACCACTACTAATACAGTTACTGATCCTTCAACACAGATAGATTAGATTAGATTAGATTAGATACCCAACAGCTAAAACTCCTGAATTCCTGGGTGAAAACAAAGGGTGTGCCTCCATCGTCTCTCTGCTCATGACTGAGCACTAGTGTTAGCAAAAATAAGATCATATACTGTGTGACATTTTACATTGGGATTTAAAGGGTGCTCTATCAGCTAGCTAACATTAGTTAGCTAAATTATAACTTAAGAAAGTAAAGTGTATTAAACTAGTTAGATTGTTAGCTACTTCTACTTACATTTATCTACAGTGTCTGTGTGACGTTCCACTAAAATGAAGGTTAAGAAATGGATCAGTGGTGTATTAAATCTTATCACAAGATTCTTCCAGGTGTGAATATGGGAAATATATTGTAATATTTACAATTACAGTTAAGTAGGAAATATAAATGTTTCAATGCCCCAGAACTGTTGTTTTTACCCTCCCCTCCCCCACTAAGTTGAAGCCTGCCTATATCCCTTTGTTTCATAAATGTCACAAATGTACAGTATCTGTCCATTAACTGACCGCAACACTTTTTTTCCCCTATTCACTCCTACAGTAAAATCGATACCAGAACCCATCCAAACATCTCCGACAGGTCCACACGCTCCATGGAAAGATAAATGTGGATGAATACAAGTAAAACATGGTCATAAAAATTTAACTAAGACAATCAGATGAAATAGAATTGCAGATTGCAACAATGTAAGTCAGAAACATGCATAAATCTTTTTTTTTTTTTACCCAGTCTCTCCAGGCCTCTATGCATAATTCCCTCAGTAGGACTGTGTGAAACTCACTCGTTGGCCCACCTTGCTGTGACAGGAGGTCTCTTATCTCTACAGTGGAGGCCTTTGGATTTCAACAGGCTTCAACAAAAATCTGTCTTCATGAGTCTTTGCCAAGAATACTGAGCATCCTTTACAGGAGCTACGTTGTGGTTTGGCACGAGATGAGAGTGACTATCGTGTTGGATCGTGTTAGCTTCATTTCACTTTTCACTGGGTTCATACGAGGCCCTGCCTCTGCTTTACCCTTTCTACACCTATGACCAGTGAATGTTACTGTCATCTGATGTGGCGTCGAGAACCATCCGACTGGCTGTGGTCTTACAACAGCTGAATGTTTCTGCCTTTGCCAAGCTTACTGCTTCACATATATGGTTTTAAATGTTCAGAAAAATACATTTAAATTCCTTATTCGTGTACTTTAATAGAATTGCTATTTGCTATGTTGCTTCTTTGTATTATTATTGGTAATTTTATGTATGTGAAAGTACTGACACAGTAACAGTTAAAATTTTACCAATACTAGGAGCAGATACTCAATTTGTGGGACATTTAAACTTCATTCATTGATTCCCAGTGTTTTTGGCTGGTGATACCTTAAAGCCAAGGTGTGTTAACTTATGGCCCCTGAGTGACTACATACTGTATGTCTATTGAGTTTGACACCAAAGAGTGATTTCTTTTATTTTCTTAGTTTTCTTTAGACAACTTGAAGAGTTATTCAAAGAATAATTGCTTATAGTCTCTTAATCATCATCATCCTTATTGTAAACCACAAATTTCACTAATTAAATGCTTGTATACTAAAATTTTTCTATCTTGTAGAAAATGCAAACGTGTGTTATGATGGGTTATCCTTTGGTTTATTTGTTTTTTTCTCTCTCTTTTTGTTTGTTTTTGTTTTGTCTTTATTAATGTTCTGTTTGTCATCTCTGAACGTCATAGCTTTCTCCTAATATCCATAAATTATCCCACTTATCTTGATTATTTAAACCAGTCTAAAATAAGCCTTATCCTCTAAACATGGTTTTGCGCAGCACCTGTTTAAACAACAACCCAGCTCTTCTTTACTGCAGCAAGACCTCAACAAACTGGGCAACATAAAATAGATACTACATACTGTAGTACAATTCATTTTAAAAAAAATGAAGTTGCCCTGTATATCTCTCTGAATGAGGACCAATGTTATTCCTGCAGTTCTAGATCACAGTCTCAGTGTTGTGTTGGACTTCACTGAGGTTCTAAAACATAAAGTGGGTCATGGGCTGCTCCCCTTCCCAATGGCAGATTGTGTCAGCAGGCACTGGACCAACTGGCCAGGAAGATCCTGTTTAATTTTTCACCATACTGCAATATTGTACGGTATTAAAATGCATAGAAAGAGGAAAGTCATTAATAAACTATAGCACAGTTATACACAATACACATACACAAGCCATACGCTCCCGTCACAAATGCACACACATTTGCGCACACATAAGAATACACATACTTTATTTGACCAAAGTTAATAGCGAATGTATGTTAATATATTAAACTGATACATAATTAGTATTGTGCTGCAGGTTTCATTTATAATAATACATTTTAAATCAAACATTTGAACTACTTATTGCTCATTACAGAGGAGGCCATTAAAGAATAAAATTTAAACTCATTAATTTTTCTCATTTAAAACCTTGCTGAGCTGCACCCGTTGTGTTGGTTTACATTGATCAGGTCCCTTCTATCAACACAGAGAATGAAACTAGATCTCTTCATACAGGCTTCATCATAGACACAGCTTTCCTTGCTGGGCCTGCTTTGTTTTTCAAGAAGTTCTACATTGTTATTTTGGGAGACTTTAATTTATGCTAAGCCTGTATTTGCCCCTCTGCGGGTGCAGTGACATAATGCTATAAGTCACACTCGACACTAACAATAGCCACAGGCCACTGGTCAGCTCTGTTTTTAGATGACTGTTGAATCATTTGAAAAAAGATGTCACTTGTTTGCTATTAAGTGCTTTGCCGTTTCCAGCCCGGGGCTGCGGCTAGCCAAGATAAATAACCTTCTTGCGATGTTAGCTGAATTCTTTCCTGGCTAAACAACTAAGCATGACAAGGGCTGCTGCACAGTGTTGTTTTAGCATTGCTCCCGATTTTGGTGACAAAAGAAATGGTTGACAGCGACATTAATGTTTTATTACGGTCCATAAACACAGTGTCAACACAGTGCGCTGAACTCTGTATGTCAAAGTATATGGCTCAGGCATCGCAGGCGTCAGCAAAGATATGGTATCTATCAATACTGTGGAGCTGCCTGTGAGAATATTTCTGGTTATCCCACTGGGAGTCAAATGGTTGAAAAAAATGTGCGCAGCTGAATAAAGTAGCAATGTGCCCACATGTCGTCTGACTGCAACAATAATAAAGGCTTTGCTTTGAAGGTTCATTATTTGAACATGTGGCTCCATAAAGAGAAATCCCTATTCACTGTATTCATGAGAGTATTTGAGCATTTGAAGATCAGGTCAGAACATTCATGGCCACATGGTCTTCCTGCTTCAAATCTTTCTTTAAGGGCTTCAGCAAAATGTTTTTAAGCTGAGACGGAAATCTAAAAGGTAACACAGATAACTCCACTTTCTGTTTTTGAGATAGAAAAGACAGTTTCATGATATCATCTGAAGGGCTTCGCAGTAGAAATCCACTAACCTCTAAATATCTTAGTTTTGACTCTGTCGAGTCTCAGTGATAATTTTCTTCATGATTCAGACTGACACATTATTACTATTACTGCATGCCAGAAGAACATTCGTTTGTGGGACCAAAGTGGAGACATGGCTCATTGAGGTCTGCTTTAATGGGGTATGTTTGATCCTTTGCCTTGGCACAAAGGAGAAAGATTACAGGGTAATTAGGCCACCAGTTGAAGGAATAAGTCTTTGTGATCATGAAAAGACCCTGTCAGTCAGTGCAATAGCACATTTTCATGAATTAAAAACAAAAGTTAAAAATAGCTCAGATGTTAAGAGATTACTTCTCACATACAGTTTCTGGTTTTGGTTGAATTATTGCTGCATGAATAAAGCGGAAGGCCATGAACAATCTCTCTTTCTATCGACCCTCGTGAAACAGCTTCAGTCAGGAAACCTACAGACTCATTAAGATGCCGGTTTTAAATATAGACAAAATGTACCTTTGCTGGCAGTATCACAGCCATTACTTTATGCATAGTGTGTATAGAGCAGTCCTGAAAAATGATTCAGTTTGGAAGAGAAAGGGCACCTGGACAGATGGTCCTGCGGCAGCTGGACCTCTATCTGCGTACATGCGACCTATTAAATCTCCACATTTCGTTCCTTTGTGCAGGAGATCTCGCTAGTATCCATTTTTCAAAACAAAAAAACAGAGACGTGATACTTTGAAAGGAAAAGAGGGGCTGATATTGTGTCAAGGCAATTACAACTTAATGAAAGCGAAAAGGCATGTGTTTGAAGAAGCAGAAAGGCAGTGACCATGCTCTCCACACCTCACATTTCATAAGCTGGCTTTATTGTGTCCATGCAAAGCAACCCAGTCAGCGATGGCAGAGGTCACTTGGGGGTGGAGTGTCCACACAGGGCAAATTGTCACTATGACTGATGAGTTACACCAGAGAGAAGGCTTTTATCATTTACCTCTCTTTCTCCTTTTAGCTATTTATCTCACTGAGCTTAATTTTCCTAAAACCTGCAGGCACAAACTCTAGCCGCAAGGTAACAAACTCATTTCATTTTTAGAGACCAGATGCACAAGTGCAATCCTGGAAACAGCACACCTTTGGGAAAAGGAGACTGGATCAAGATGAATGCACAGTTAACAGGAGGTGTACAATTTCGACAGGTGGAGCTGAAGTGGGCTTACCTCAGTAATAACCTGTAAAGTAAGTTTATTGGGTCTAACTCTGCATTGTGTCCAGTGGACAAGGACCACACTTCCAAGGACTGTCTTTCATCACTTTATCGCAAGGCCCCAGGCACTATCATAGCTTCACTGACTTTGCAGAGAAACACAGGGCCTCTCTTGCATAAATGCTCTCTGTGTCTGTGCAATACCATGAACACATTTCTCTAATAATTGGGCCATTTATACATGAAAATTAATAATATAAAAATAAAACTTTAGTTCCTAATTGGAAAATATCAGAACATTAATTAAGTAATTTGTCACAAATACTGTACACCAAAAAAACAGTTTGGGCTCAGCAGTGCACTGTATAGTGTCTTTATGGTAGGTTTAACGGGGTTTATAGTTGTCATTGCAAAATGTGCCAATATAAGGGGCCATCAGGGGGCTGGTTGCCCTTGGGGGGCCCCTAGCATTTGCATGGTTTGCTTCTCCTTACAGTCCGCCTCTGACAGTCCATATGAGGGGGGCACAGCGTTGTTGTAAGTGTAACAAAGTACTTTGCCCAAAATTTGACCATCACCTTGACTTTTCAACCTGATTTCAACATGATAGAGTTGAAGACTCTAATTTGTGATTGGGTCTTTATAGAATTTATGTCCAGATGAAATCTCAGATTCATTTGAAGACATTATGTTGCAGCGTTTGACTCCAAATGGAAGTGTTTAGGTGTTGACTTAATGTAGTGGCAATGTACTGTGAAATGCACACTTATTTGCGAAAGGTCTGCTTCATGATGGTGAATCTGCCACATTTGCTCAAAAATAAATGCACCTATTTGAGCAGAAGGAAAAAGCTGAGTCAGACAAATGGGTTATTGTATTGGTGCTATGTTGGCCCAATAACTATGATCCCCAAACAATGGATGCAAATGACAAAGTATATAGGACTATTATTCTTCATGAACTTTTTTTCTCTGCATTAAAAAGGCAAAATGATAAACACACTAGTGTGCATCCACCTCTATCGACAACTGTTCCTCTCTGTGGCTCCTATGGAAAATCCAATTTTACACACCATGGCCTTTGTAGATTACTTTCTATTTCCCCCACCAAATTTTTTATGAAGACATTGTGATTTTATTAACCAGTAAATACAGTTCTGTGTCACATAGTATGCATAGACAGACGTAAAGATCCATCAAATAGAGGCTGAGAGATGGTGGAGCAGACATTAAATCAGAGCAGTTAGTTCAAAACTGTTGTGCTGTATTGTATCTGTTCCATAGTCATAACCCCGCCACCCCCGGCCATCACCATCACAAGACTCCCAGAACTGCTTGCCGTTAAAATTGTGCCTCATCATTGCATGTGCGTGACATTCAGAAACATAATGTCCATCATTTATGTCATGTGAAGGCAGCAGGTACATTCTCTAGACAGTTTAGTTTTACTTTCCACACTTTGCTGGGTAATGCCTGTGAAGCAGTATTTCCTGATTTGTAGTATTACCTCACCATGACCCAGACTGAGTGAAGGATAGAGTGGCAGAAACTGTACACATAAAGAAGTGTAGGGAAGAGTCAAGGCGTACTCAGACGTTAACTGAACATAACTGTAATATATTGTATATGTATAATGAATAAATGTATTTTCTTTGTTTTTATTTAAAACAGCTCAAATATACTGTATATTTTTACACTAACAATGAATCAAATGACTGTGATAACAATGTGACAAGGCAAAAGGGGGAGATTGTAGTGATGGGCCTACACAGAGTTATTACTTGGAGCTCCCTTTTATTTCAATTTTCTTATGATTTCATTTCAAGATCCCTCAGATTTGCCTTGGGACCTCTTAAAGAGTTGTGACCCTCATCTTGAAAACCAGTGTTTTACATGTTGTATTAGCCTATGCATTACACAGTTATTCCAAAAGTAAGTGTTTGTACTTGACTTCTCCAGATCATAGCATACACTAAATATGAAATACCCCAAAGTTGGTATAGTAAAAAGTGCAGAAATAAATACATACATATACAAATACATACATGTTGTCCTAATATGTGGACATTCAAAGTTTGAGGTTTGCTCGTTTATTTGCTTTCACAGCAGGAAAAAAGTCATTAGAATATCTATCTATCTCTCTATCTATCTATCCATCCATCCATCTATCCATCCATCCATCCATCCAGCCAACCATCCCTTGGCCTTGTAACCTCGCATCACCCCATCACTGGGCCTGTGCCGAGTGATGAACCATCCTCCATTAGCCCGGCTCACCTTCCCGAGCAGCCTGGCACTGTGAACAGTGATTGAGCACACTTTCCCCTGTGCAACACACTAATTCAGAAAAGGGCCCACAGCATAATAGCTCACTTCAGTGATCATATTTTTCCCAATAATTAGTGTGGCATTTTTGTCTCCTATGAGAGCAATCAATTTTAGCTATTATGAGGGGGTTCTTTGTTTAAAAGTGCTCATTTGTTTCACAGGCACAAAAAAGTTAAGACTTACCCAAGATTCCTGTTGGATGTGTGCACTTTCTTTTCTTATTTTCTGAAAGTTGAGGGATTTTTTTAATGCGATGGACATTAGAGTGTTAGTCTACATCTTTGTTTTTTTTTAAGCTGACTAAACATTCTTACTCTGACTTCTGAAAAATCTCAAAATGTTTATGTGGTTCTACAGCAACATCAATGTTAACTCTTGTCCGTATCACATCTTTTCTTCCACTGAAGTTAGCATACTAACCAGCTAGCCCTTGCCCATCTCGTCACTTTCCAATAGCGATTTACTGTAGCCTCCAATCTCCCATGAAGATATACCGCTGCTCAGAAGGAGTATTATAACCTCTTGTCTTGGAAATTAAATGAAAGCTGAAGTCACAAATTCTTGTCAAGCAACAATCACCACCACCTGCTCCCAACAAGAAACTACATTCAGCAGCAGAGAAGACTTACAAATAACCCCTTTAAGCTCATTCTATTGATTCATCACTCTCACTGCTCTCAAGAACAGAAGCAGACACCATTTTTTTATTGAAAATAGATAAATAAAAAACCTTCTACCCACTACGTACACAGTACCCAACAGCACATTGCAAAAGTTAGCAATTAGCTAGTGAACATAATGGAGTGTTTAGCAGCTAAAGAGCCAGATATTTGCCACTGGAAAGCTAAAAGGAGGGAGCAAAGGAGGAAGTCAGATAGCATATTAAAAAGAGGAACAAAGTATGCATCAGAAGGAGGGATGGATCAACAAATTCAATTTGTGCATTAAGAAAAAGGAGTGGAAATGCTAAAAATAAAAAATAAAAAAGCCAAAATATCGCTTAAACGTTTTCACACTATAAGAGGTTTGAAAAGTTGTAGGTGTATGGAAAGGCAAATGCAACTGCATGGAAACAGATTCAGCTCGAGGAGAGACATAAATGGCAGCAGAGGAAAACATCAGGGATGTGTGTGACTGATGGATAGACTGCAACAAATTAATACAAGAATCAACTATTTCCATTGTCCAGTGTTCTCTTTGTCACCAAGCCTTCCATCACATTAACAGTTCTCCTTTGTTTGAGATTTGACTGGTGCTCGTGTAATTACGTCATCTCACTGCGTACTCTTCCTCTGCAGTGGTTTACTGGTGTCTGACTGGAGAATTAATGCCAATTACAGCTTATATCAATGAACCAATTCCAACTAACTATTTGCATAACATTAGTACGATAAAGTAGTCACCTGCTTTATGGTAGTTTATCTCCTTAAAAAGGAATAAATAAATGAAACTGCTTCATTGCCATTCAGCTCACCTTGTAATTTTGCTAGGAGATGCTCACCGGCAGCGGCAGTATGCTGATGAGGACGCAGAAAGAGACATGCTGTCTGGATTTTTTTTTTTTTCCAACCTCATGATGTAAATATACATGTCTGGATTATGATTAGCATTCACAAAGCCTGAAATTTGCATTACTATCAGTACATGTTATCATTGTAAAGGAATCTTCACATTCTCTTGCTCATTTTCATATGTTGTATTATTGTGTTTTATGTTATTCAGTAGAGTAAGGGTGTGATACCAGGAGAGGACAGTGAGATGAGTGATGGCAGGATGAGCTTTCCCCTGTAGACACCTCCTCCTCCTTACAAATCCCAGCAGGGTTTAGGAATCAACAAGACACTGTGCAGCATTCAGAGTATTTCAGGAGCTAATCTGCCATTTATTCTTGTTACTGGCGTTTATGGAGCAGATTCTGCACACTGAGGCTGAAAACTGTGGTTTCCAGTAAAATTATTCAACAATTGAAATTTTGTGAAGACAGTCATATTCCTCTTAGGATGAATTCTTATAACTCTGGAACTGGATCTACTGCCATTATCTGGTCAACATTTTAATTTGTCCAACACTTAGGTTTATGAGCAATTACCTGCAAAAGTAATGAAATCATTACCCTCATCTGTACTGGAGCGAATGTCTGCATGCTAGCACACTAAGCTAACGTGGTAAACATAATACTAAACATCACCAGCACCTCCGCAGGTGGTTTGAAATGCATGTTGAAAACAACTTCTCACTGTATGGTTTTCTCAAAAGGACAAGTGGCTCCAGTGATAATTATACACCGTCAGATCATAAACATGTTTCATTTTTGTGTTTTGATGAATTATAGAGACTTATCATAATTAGTTTGTTGTTCCAACCCTCACCTATGCTCATGAGCTTTGGATAGTAATCGTATGAATGAGATCGAGGATACGTAAAGCAGCTGAAATGAGTTTCCTCAGCAGGGTGAGTGGGTTTAGCCTCAGAGATTAGAGAAGGAGCTCTGACATCTGGAGGGAGCTCGGAATAGACCCGCTGCTCCTTTGCGTTGAAAGGAGCCAGTTGAGGTGGTTTGGGCATCTGGTTAGGATGCCTCGTGGGAGCCTTCCATTGGAGGTCTTCCAGACATGTTCAACTGGTAGGAGGCCTCGAGGTAGACCTGCAACACGCTGGAAAGATTATATGTCTCAACTGGTCTGGGGACACCATGGGATCCCCCAGGAGGAGCTGGAAAACGTTGCTGGAGAGAGGGATGTATGGACAGAAAATGGATGAATGGATATTTGGTAGCTAACCGGAGCTAAACTCTTATTGTAACTAAACTGCTGGAGTGCACAAGATACATACATCAGATATGTGATCTGGCCAACAAAAATGCTTGAGTGTAAATAAAAGTGACTTAAATGTCATCTAGATTTTATGTGCTATGAGACACTTCAAATGACAATTCTAATTGGAGCCTAAGTCAAATGATAAATCAAATAGGTAGTGACTCTGATTCATTTCCATACAGAATATATCTGCCCTCTATTACTGCTCATTTTGACTGCTCAGTTCCCCTATAGTCTTTCTTAATAGTCTGGAGTGTTAAAAAACATCATCTTTTATGCACCACAGGGATCTTTGTTTTTCTATTTTCTGTTTTTCTTTTTTTGGGAAGCACATTAAAAAAACTGTTTCAATATAAATGCCATTAACTAAATACCACTGATTCCCTGTCTGGCCTTTGATGATGATGATTGATATATCACTTTCAATGATGGTTTGCATGTGCAGTACATTCCTGATGAATTAAAGATACCGCGGCACTATAAATAACATCACAGCTGCGCTTACGTACGGCTGCTCTGATGCTGGTTGAGAACCTTGACAATGCTACAATGGTAAAATCTTGCTTCTTCTTTTAACACTCTGTATCCTGCCATGTGTAACAACTGATGAAGTCGGCAGAAATACACTAAGCTGAATAGAGGCGTGTCTATGTCCATCTATGGCCGACTGTGAAAATCAGTGGACTGCAGAGGATATCGAGATGGGCATGTACATGCAACCTAACGTTTATAAAACAGTGGTTATACTCTAAGTTAAATTAATGTGACATCAATCTGTGACAGGGAAGCAAAACTGACATTTATATGTAAGAAATCATTGGAAATTGTTACAATAACCACAAAAAAATTTGAAATTATGTCAATAAAAGACCGCACAAAACGCATTGTCGAGAAACACACAGTGAGTCGTGGAACAACAGATACATGAGCGAGAAAGTAAAACAATCCGGCTGTGAGATAATGAGACAGATCGCTGACTAGATATGGAAGAAGAGATGAATAGATAACAAAATTACCTGAAATATTTATAACCTCTGTCTCTTTCATCACTGCTTTCCTCATAAGCCATTAAAGGGCCCTTTTGGGACCTCTTAATTGAGTTCCTTTTCGGAACAGAATATGAAAGGCTTCTTTTTATTCCCCGCACCCCTTTTCATCTGAAGAATGGGCTGATTAAAACGCGGAGAATGGAAGTTCTAGTGGGAAAGTTCATTGCAATCAGGGGTGCAACTTGAGTGATTGACTCAGTCTTCTGTAAGACATTAAGCGAACACAGTTATTGAGTCTGGTCAGACTGACAGCTGCAGTTTTACAAAGCACACATCCTCATGTTCTAACCAGACCTGCAGCTAACAATGAGGACACACACTGAGGTCATGTACCTTTTTCTGGGAATTTGAAGGTTTTAGATTTAGAAACCTGAGGGAAATTTACCTACAAAAAAAAAAAAAAACATACAGTTGGTTGATATTGTATATGCTGATTCCAGTTTTTTATTATCTAAATATAATACAATCCCACCACTTTTTGGTTAAAAGAAATTCAGTATTTATCATGAAAACCTATTTACTCCTATAGTGGAGAAGGCTTTGACTGTTGCTATGTTGCAATTCTGTCTAAACATTTATGTTTATATACCACTAACATGCAACAGAAAATACATTCAGAAAGAAATGATATGCCATCCAGATGACGTATAAGAAAACATTTTGAATGGAGTTTTTTGTACAGTGTATGCTTCCTAAAGTTAAAGAACTTTGCTTCTGAATAGGCAGTGCAGCAGTGTATTGGTAGGTGGGTATATAGGGGCCATTTTTCTGAATTATGGGTACCTTTACTTTTCAGATTAAAATACATTTTGTTTATAATACTTACTTATATACTCAAGTGAACACAAGGACTTGCTTTTACAGATTTCAGAATCAGTTGCACGTGGACACAACATCGATTATAATGAACTTGCTAGAATCACATAGCTATGTATACAGCATGCGTGCTTTTATTAATTCAAGGTAGTTCATCCTGGCGTGTAGTGTGCATTGTGGTCGGGTGAAGAACTAAAACGGGAGCTCTGGTGAGTACCTTTCTGCTGCCTGACTGTCCTTGCAATTACTCTCAGTGCAGATGAGAAAGAGCTTCTGCTGAACCTGCTGCAGTTCGTCGTGAGACTTTCTGGTCTGTCATGGCTCAGGCTGTATTAAGTGTTCCACCAGGTGAAGACAGCGTCCTCCAGGGATCGCCTATACTTTGTTCCTGCAGATGGTGGTTTACCAAGACTCAAGCCAAAACTTTCTGCAGTTTTTATGACTCTCTGAAGGACGCTCTTATCCTGACTTTCACTGAAGTAAAGGATCTGAACCCTTTCTCCACACCTGATCAACTCCCACAGTGCTGCTGGTGTAACGTAGATGTAGACAAAGATTAAAGACTGAAAAATCTGCACTGATAGGTACCTGTGGCTATTTTCCAGTAGGTTTACCATAAATCCCCCTGCCCAGAGGTGGTTATACAGCATACACCTGCACTGCACTCCTGCCTTAACTATAATCCATGCAGCTATTATGATTCCTCCAATAACTGTTGGCAAAGACACTTAGTGGTATTTTTCAAGAGACAGAGATGCATGTTGGGAAATAAATTTCATAGGTCAATGTAACTGAAAAGCTAAGTACATAAATAAAATATAGACAATCCGAATAACTAATCTCAGCTACAGCTCAGGTCCTTACTGTGTGTAGCTTTTCACAATAAGTGCTATTTGTTTTTCTTGGACACTTTAAATTCTGGTAGAAACATTTCAAGTTCAGGTTCAACTTAATGTTTCAGCTCAGTTTTTAATAGATCTCTCAGTATTCAAACGAGGATGTGATTCCTTAGGCTACTCTAGGTGACAGAATCATCTGGCTGGATTTTTATTTCCACTCCAGACCTCCACAGGATTCATTTACCTATGAGTGATGAAGGAGAAGCAAATGCACTTTCCTTTTTTTTTTTTAAGGTGGAAATGAAGAGCTGGAGTATTGGAAGCAGTAGTTTGACTGATTAATCACTGCTCGCTCGCCATCTACAAATGCTGAGCAGATGGCCTGGCATCGCTAAAATGAAACTGCTAACAAATATGCAGATAGCATTGTGGATGTGACCTCGGTGGCAGCCGCTGTGCTGTTGTCAAGCTCCTCTATTGTTCTGGTGCCTGTGAGTGAGGAGAGATGGCCGCTGCATTGTAGTGAAGTGCAAAAGCACTCTGTGACAAGTGTGCACCTGCATGTGTGTAGGAGAGAGGGAGGGAGTGAAGTGAGAGATCTGGTATTATTTCATCCTTACTTTGATGAGATTTACAAAAACAAATGCCTGGGGTTGTGATTTATTGCATTACATGAATATAGGAAAAACAAAATCATTTATATTCCTAGCAAAGGCAGTTTTTTTTTTTCTCTTTTGAAATCATGCATTTCTCTTTCTGTGCAGCATACGGGTATACAAAAAGTGTTGTCAGGACAAGTCTCTGGTGTGTTTATGTAAACCATAAAAAGGGCACTGAATGATGCTCTCTTGTCTAGAACATCAGCAAATGCATCCATCCATCCGAGTGGATGTGTCTGAGGACGATTCCACACTGGATTTCCTGTGCAGGAGAGTGTATGGGTGATGCGACGAAATGAGAGGCCCAACTCTCCATAGAGCTCATTAGATGGGTCATAACATTGCAACAATAGCGGAAGGCATATTCATCTAACTCTTGCCACCACCACCCCACCCCCCACCCCCCCAACCAACCCCTGCCCGCACACTCCCAAAGCCAACATCAGCTCTTTTGCACCATCGCTATCTCTGCGTTTAAAGCTGCAGATAATGCATGGCTGACTGCGGTTGTCTGCTGACATGTTTGCTGATTGAATATCCCACGACGATCTGCCGTCATTAGTCTGTTTTTACTGTGCTGCTTATTACAGTGAGTCTGTTTGTTTATTTCAGACTGACGCAGAATAGATGGAAAATTCTCTTTTTAGACACGTGAACCTCAGCTAGAAAATATACAGGATTTCAAGGGTGTTGAATAATTACCTGTTTTGGACTTGAGGAAGGACAGTATTGAGAGTAACCTTGGTGGGGTTTAGATATTTTCAACCTCATGACATGGATTCAGGCTTAAGCTAGTTTTTTATGTTTTCGAATAAAACACTGGAGGTTAATATTTGATCGTGAATTGTGATCAACAACTGAGTAACCTTGATTGGAGCTGAGGCCTTCACATCCGATGGCATAAATACTAACATAGGCCTTTTCTGAATCAAACACAGCGCGTTAATGCTGGTTATTGCAGGAAGTGCAAATTCCAAGAAAACAAACAAAAAAAAAGATATTTGTGCTTCTGTTTTCTGGCAGTGACACCACTCCGCTGTGTATTCTCCACATTAATGAACATCTCTATCACACTAAAACAGATTATTTCAGCTCTGCATTTATTATGAACGCCAGTGTAAAGGAAGCATAATGGCAGAGTAATTATGAGCTGTGAATTGAAATATAGATTCACATCATCACTATGTGAAATTGTCGACAACAATATGTGCTGTCTGTGGAGAATAGATATGAGATTCTGTGACTGTGCAGCTTTTTATGTCTCAATTACTTCCACTTTCCCCCCTTTCACTTTAATTTCATGTGGAAATGAAGAAAACAGGAAGTAAAACCATTTCTTTAATCCATTCCTTCCATTTGCCTGACCTGATGCAAAATCATGAAAGAATAGAGACAGATCATTGTTCAACAGAGAGGGAATGAAAGGAAAAACAAGATAAACTGCCTGTGTATTCACGGGACTAAAGGGTCATCAACAACAAGAACGATAACTTTAAAGATAACTATGAAAATATTGTTTTAAAAATCGTTCTAACTGAAGTGGACACACTACAACTAGAATGACAACAACAGTTCCAGACGATATCGTTGGCATCAGCTTCAGAGAAACATTGACAGCCAATCAAAATACATCTTTACAGTGTGTCACATTCAGCACCAGAAAATAACATTATTTGAACTGTAACACTCAGGGATACAAAGGTGTATTTGTTCCACACAGGAGGATGGATTAGTAAAATTATCTTTTTGTATCAGCAATAGTGAACCTATTGAAGTAAACAGCATCTCTCTCTCTCCTCATCTCCATGGTGCTGAAAGACGCACAGCATCACGCCTGTGCGGCACAGCAGAGACCGCTTCTCAACTGTTTCCTTATTCTTATCTTTCTTATTCATGATAAATACAACCTAAATAAAGTACCTACTGCTGCTGTCCCTTACAGAAGCGAATTGATGGTATAGAAACACCTTAAGGTGCAGTTAGCGTAACAATCATCGATATCCATTTTGGGTCTTCAACACAGCTGGAGGGCACAGCGTGTGCTTGGCACCGCTGTTTACAGAAGGTTATCGTTCATCAGTGTACACGTTCACATTGTTGTTGTTATAGTCATTTTTATTATCATTTATTTTTTATCTCTTCTTGGTGTGGACGGCCCTTTACACTCTACTATAGGAGCTCTGTGAGGCTTTGAGCTAAATGCTAACATCAGTATCCTGACAATAAAAATATTTACATGTTGATGCTAGGAAGGTATATAACTTTTATCATGTTCCTCAACTCAAGGGTCAAATATAAATTAAAAAAGAAGAAAACAATGAAATAGGTAGTAAAATAGTAGATTATAAAGTTAGCACTGAAGGAAAAGTAAAAGAAGAAACTACAGTATATATCAGCGTTGGGCAAGCTACTTGGACAGTGTAGTAAGCTAAGCTACCAGTTACTCATCAGAAGATACTTTTTTGTATTGATTTTTTAAATTGTTCCAACATCGATGGAACTATCTGCGTACGTGCGTTACAGGACAGGTTCCCTCTGCCAATTTTTCCATCAAGCAGACTCAAGCTTGCATGTATATGCTCTGTACTCCCCTGTCGTAGGCATCAGCTCAAGGACTTTTACGTGATGTCTCCACCATACAAAAGTGCTTCTGTGGATATGTACATGCATGGCGGTCACATACTCAAAAGATTCACCGTGCTTGAGCTTCAGAAATGCTCAGTAAATTGTTGCTTGTGTGGATGTTACTGCACTACTTGAACAGCGACGTTACCACCAAGCTACTGAGAAATGTAGTTAAACTAGTAGCAACATTACTGCCCAACCACCTCAATCATGGGAAATTGGCCTCAGACATTTAGACCCCATTAGTCTATACACTTGAGGTAATAATAGGAATGAGGGCTGTGTTAACACAGTTGTATGGTACTGTGCAGATTCAGTACAAGGTAAATAACAGTCTACAGTCCAGAACATGTGCAACATTTAGAGCAAATGTAGGTGAGAAGAGTCTTTTTATTTATGTATGATAAATGACAGAGGATGTGGTTGTGTGTGCTAACTGGCACTAAATACAGAGCAGCTACAGGCTGATGGGAATTTGCTTCAAAGTACTGGACAGATTACAATTTTTACCTGGATGGTGGAACAAGATGAAAAGTCAAAGAATCAGGCAAGGGACGTAATTACCTTGAGGTGGGCATGAATGTCTGTGCAAAAATTTCATGTCAATCCATTCAAAGGTTGGTGAGATATTTCAGTTAAAACCACAGAGGTCAACAGCATAGTAGCACCAAAGGAAAAGTTGGGGATCAACAAAGGCAGGTCTCATCCCCTGGAGACCATGAATATATGTACAAAGCTTCATGACAATTGATCCAATCACCAAAGTGGTGCACTGAGAAACTGATACACTGACACTGCCAATCCTAATGCCACAGCCCTCTCAAGTCAAACTTAAATCAATTATATTAGTATATATAATATTTGCAATGATCTATAGTAACACCAATCAACAACTTGACATTTCTTTCCTTTTAGTTGCAGTAAAATTGACACCTTAAGGCTCATTCTGCTGCTCCCATGTTGCCCATCTGAATTATACTGATGATTAAATGCTTATAAAGTAAATGTAAATGCCCCTCCACAAAGCTGCCACTTCATATTATCCACTGATGATTTTAGCTGTGGACAGAAGAATGTGTCGAATGTCTGTAACTGAATGTAGTCAGGAGTGAGGATGCTCTGTAAAATGGTGTCGGGTCAGGAGATCTAAATTAATGAGGAAACAGTAGTGAAAAATCCCAGGGAATGGACCACATGTTTGGTGATGTGGTGAGCAGAGAGCCTTTTATGACTAACTGCAGCTCTCTTTGGCCTCTAGCCGTTCTCTCGCTCTGCTCAGTGACACTCTTCTCCTCTTAGCATTCAAAAACAGACCAGTGAACCTTGAACCCACGATCAAGCAGCCCCATGGCCTCCGCTGACTCCACCTCTGCTCCCGTCAGGAACTCTACAACCTGCTGTGCATCCCAGATGATGGCTTTGAGGAGCTATTATCCAGGAGAGAGTAACCACCAATATTTTGCCGTGAAGTGTTCATTTGGTTGCATGGTAATCTGTAGGCCAATTGGCCTTCGCTTCCTCTTGTGCCTTGTAAGTACAGTATGGAAAGTAACTGGAAAGGTCACGAGAGAAATAGCTTTCGCATGGGTTTCTGATTTTTTCTGCTGTGGAAGGTATGAGAGTTGGATAATGTGGACAATTTTCTGTCTATCTTTACCTGAAATGAGAGGCAATTTTAAATAACAGCATGCTCGAAAGTAAAAAGCTGAGTCACTTTAATGCTACAAAATGATATTGGATAAGCAGGGACCACCTGAGAATGACATTATTTTGAAAACCAAAATAAATTCATTAGGCTTTCGATAGTTGGTTCCTTGAGTGAAGGAATGAGTTTTGGATGTGCTTGCACATGTAAATGCTCTGGTAACTACGTAACAAAGTCAAAGGACTAAATCAGCTGTTGGATTCACGATAGACAAAAGCAGCCAAACCACTTAAACTGAGACTTTGATTCACTAGCTCTTTTTCAGCAGTTCAGATTCTAGTGTATAAGTTAGGCAAACCTGCCTCCTATGAATAATGTTCAGATGAAAGTGCTCTGCATCAGTGATTTATGTCCAGTAGCAACATTCGGTGCCTTTGCTGGAAGTAGTGAGATGTTCATATAGTGCAGTAAAGTGTGTAGAGTGTGGAGCTTCCAGGTCAGGGTCACTTCCTGTCTCATGCTACATAGCAGCCATTGATATTTTAATTATGTAACAGCGATTATGGTCTTTCTCATACCACGTGGCTGTAGATGCTGAACTTAAACCACAATTTACAGTCAGCTATGATCAATTATTTTTCATTAATAATGGATCAGGTGCAATGTGAATGGGGTCAGCTGTAGTAATGAACGCACAGAACATTATCACCCGACTCTGCAGTTCCTCTCAGCTCTGTGAGGCTCAGGCTAATAGCAATTTTCATCTCAAAGTTTTGGTTTTTAGAGCCCACAGCAACTGTTTTGATTCACTCTCATAGGTCCGACTGTCTAGACCTTTGGATGCCCACTATAAAACCCCAATCACCACCTTGAGAATCTGCCGCCATTAATGCAGTGACAACACAATCCATTCATCTGAACATAATCCAAACAGCAATTACATTTCCACCAGAATGTATTTGTTGTTGCAGTTTAACTGTATATAAATGTAATTTCTAGAAGACAGGGATGGTAAATCAGTGATATGCTAACATGCTAAAAATAGTATGCTAACAACTTTTCCAAATCAACTTGAAAATGAAATGCCAGTGTTGTGGTGGCATGTGTCAACATTAGTAGAAATTTAGGCCTATATTGCTCAAATCACTTAGAAACAAGGGCGTAGTGTAACTTGGACATGGATGGTTTGGCAAACACAGCTTGAAACTTGTAACTGCCACCTGACACCCCATGTTATTTTCTACCAACAGTCAATGTTGGTTTATTTTAATGATGACTATAATTTTTTCCTAACCTTAAGAAAATTGATTTTTCCTCTCCACTGTTGCCAAATGCTCATTGTGGGAACTGTTGGGTTTCTCTCTATAATACTGTATAGTCTTGACCTTCCCTTTTAAAGTGCCATGTGATTATATTTGTTATGATTTGACTGCATACAAATAAAATTGAAATGAATTGACTTGAATATATTTTGTGCCTCAACCAGTTGCAGATTAGAAAACAATCATTTAAATTTAAAAGGGTTTTGGTAGATAATGACAAGGATGTTATCCTGCTGAATGCGGCAACTGATCACTTAAGTCCAGTGACAAAGAACAACAAAGAACAGATTTTGTAGCTTAGCTTGGAGAACTTGCTGTTTTATAATGTTGCTTGCTGTTTTATAATGTTATAAAAAAATATGTACCAGAATGTTTTCACTGCCCCAAAAACCTGGTTGGTTAAAATAATCTCTTCCTACCTGAGTTGGTTTATCTTTGCTCAAGAGGAGGGTTGCAAAGGAAGTAACACTGGTAATCTTTTCCAAAGTCACTCAATAAAAATGTCTTCCATGCACCAGCTGACACAGTGCTTGACTTTCATATGGCATTTGCTGCCATGCTTGTGTTCAACTCATTGTTTGGCAAAGCTTAAGGCTCACTTGGTTACCATTCTGTGAATAACATGGGAGCTTTATGAGGATTATGCCAAAGCTTCATGGCTCAAATTGGTTTTTAGGATGGAGAATCCAGACACAAAGTGCGGACCACTGTCCTTTTCGCGAGCCTCTGTGAATGTCACATGCTGGCGCGCTTGGCACAAAGTGTGTGAGCAAGGCAGCAAAGGCGAATGAAAACTGGCCATGAACACAAATACCATCAGAGGAACAGTGACAGACATGGCAAAAGGGCAAAATTTGACACACATAGGTTTCCACAGGCGAACGGGCAGCTTTATGAAGACACACACACACACACACACACACACACACACACACACACACTGAGAAAGTGCTGTTACTATTTGATATTTGAAACAGCACTTATTCAGCATACGACACTGTTGCTCTTATCTGTCGGCATTTACAGATTGGACTCGTTTCTCACCACTGTCTCATATTTCTACAGCTTTTTTTTCTTTTTTCTTTTTTTTATCAGTCAGCCTGTTCTACCTGCCAGTCATCTCAAGCTCTCTGAAAGCCTGCTACTCCTCCTTGTCTCTCCTCTGCTCCCCCTCCCTACCTCTGTTCTGAAGGGGTCACTGCAGTTAGAGGGAAAACAGACCCAGCAGTGGATTTTCAATTGAATTGTCAGAAGCTGGCTGTTTTAATAAATCCTGCCCAATAAAAGGGCAGGGAACCTTTTGTGAAGTGGCTTCACCCATGACGCTCAGCTTTGGTGCTCTCCAGTGAACCTTGTCTGCCAGAACCAGCTTCCACAGGATAAAAAGCACCTGGCAGGTCTTCACTGGATGAGGGAAACTTTGAAAACACACAAAATAAATAAATGATTATGATCAGATTCTGAAAATAATATTGCAGAAAAACAATACAAGGTTATATTGTTGAATTAAAAGTGAGCATAACCCAATTAACCAATGGAGATAATTCATATTTTGAATTCCTGTATATGTGCTTCAAACAAGTTGTTCTTATTTTCCACTGCACATGCTTCCTGATATTAATTAATTAATCAAACAAATAATGTAGACTTGGAAATCAAGTTACTGTCTATTTATACAAAGCAATATTTATTTTGATTATCCGACCACCAGCGTAACAAGCTAAAAGCAACACTGAAATTTTCTAAAGTTAAAATGGAAATGATGTTCGTAAATCCAGTGGATATGAAACAACATAAACATTCACTTGGAGCCATGTTCCCATTGGAGCCATCTGACAAATGCAAATTCAATGTTCACTGTCTTTGGGCTCTGGTCCAGTCTCCATCACCAAGAGTGAAGCAAAACAGCAAAGTTACAGGTTGTAAAACCAAAATGACTTTAAAACTGCTAAAATGCTTTGGAGAGAGGAAGTGAAGAAGTCAGGTGATTCTCTGTGGGTTTGTTACTTTGAGCGACCCCTTTACCATTACACGTGGTTATTTGAATTATTATTAATATCCAAAACTTGACTAGTGCAGTTTTAATGCAAGCACATGTTCATTTTTCCAGGCAGCATTCAATTGGCAATTATGGGCTCAGGAACACCTGCTTTACCTACTGTAAAGCAATAGATACATAAAGTCAGCAAGACGACAGCAATGCTGGTATCATTAGATAACGATAGCTACTATAGGCTAGTCATACCAGACCAAATTAGGCTGTAAGAGCAAAGCCTGAGTCTAGTTACACTAGTCTTATTGCTTATTTGCCACTTTTCATTCATGCCAGAATGAATGTGTTGTTTCCTTTTGCAAAAGTGATACAGTCTGGATTTAGCTATTGTGAATAGTTTATATTGTAAATGAGAACATAATAACAACAGTAGGCAGCAACCTTGACTTCTGACAATCATGCTTGGCTGCCATTCTCACTATTGTATCCGTATTTGATTGTCTTGTTTGATTATAAAGCAGGTCTAGCTTCTATATTAATACTGTGAAAGTATCAAAGTGCTCAGTCCACAGAGAAATGCACACAGCAGAAGTGCATGACCCCCCCCCCCCCCCCACACACACACACACACACACACACACACACACACACACACACACGAGTGGTTATAGCTCAGCTGTGGCTGACTGAGTAAGTAGCTACTTCGCTAATGCTCATTTAAAACAGTGAATGTGCCAAACAAGTTTCTTCACTTCTACCACTCAGCAGAATAACACACATTTACATTTGTAACCTGCATCTTTTTCGCTCCGTTACCTCGAGGTTCACCCATTGACAGCAAAACATTGGAGAGTTGCTTCTTCAGTTGAACTCAATCTAATTAAGCTTTAGCTTTATTAACTTTAGATCAGCTAATGGTGTTGCTTCTCTCCTACTACTGTAAATAACCTGCTTGATGTGTGTGTGTGGGTGTGTGTGTGTGTGTGTGTCTGTGTGTGTGTGTGTGTGTGTGTGTGTGTGTGTGTGTGTTCTGTCAGCCAAGCAAAATGGCAGAGAAAAAATGAACATATCATTGTTTTTCAGTGCACCAAAACACCAAGTAAGCCCTCTGAAATATCAAAGGCAATTTGATAAAACCCTCATAAGAAAGGAATGAAGTGTTTATGGAAAAGTTAACATAATGGTGGACACAGAGGCAGGGAGAACAGGGACAGTCAGACAGTATGGAGTCTCAGGTAAAGTTTTATGAAGTAATATGTACAATTTTATACAAGTACACAGGGGTTAAAGTGGGTTGAAACGATCCGGAACAGAGCCCCAGCACCATCAATTAATAAGTACATAAATGTGTGAGTGTCTCAGCTGAGAGCGAGACAGACTAGCAGACACAGAGAGAAGCCTCTCCCAGCAGATCATCACACAAGGCGTTGGTCCTTTTGCTGGAGAAGAAGCAACGCCCTGCTGATCCAGAATCACATAAAAAGCTCTACATTATGAATTCATAAATTCTGGTGTGAACAGCCAGGCTACTGCTCGCCTGACATACAGTTGGATTGGCAATACTGCCCACCCCTTAATCTATTTCTCTGACCAGAGTATTAAACATTACATCTTCAGCCAAGTCACTCTCTATCTCTTTCCTGAGAAAGAACCGACCTGCAAAATTGAATATTTAGCCAAACCTCCGTCCCGTCATGCTCACAGAGGTTTGGTGTAAATCTAGTTGGGATAGTCAGACATTTGTGAACCCTGAGGGAGCCATTTGATTGGCAGTGAGACTGAAACAGAAACAGCATCTTTGGATATGTATCTGTTCGAGTAGAGACACATTTCTGGCTTTGTTGAGCACCAGTGACGGCAGACGCCTCCTTCCTTCATTATTCAATGTTTTTTAAATAACTTTGAACGTCTCCAGATCCTTTGTGAGCATGATGAGAAGCTGCACGGCATCACTGACGTAATCACTTGTAAAAACATTGTGCATTAATTCATGTAATATTATGTAAAATCATAACTCTATGCTCATAGACCCAAATCAATAAGTCATTGGAAAAAAAATAATAGATCAGCTGCACAATGCTTTTACAGTGATTAACTTACAACAATAAACTTCCCACTTCAATTAGAATCCGACTCTTGGCCTTGAGAAATCGTGATATGATGATCTGCCCGTTGATGCAGCTGCAGTAGCTCCTGGCCTGTCGAGTCCTCCTAAATAATTTGACATGGGCAGTAGGAAGTGAGATTACTTTATATCGGCATGTGTTTCTCTTATCTTTATGGTGCAGTTTGGAGATAAGAACTGATCATCCATGCTGGCACTGTGTACTCACGCTGCATGAGATGCATACAATTATGCAAATGGTGTTGAAGGTTATAAAGCCTTGTTCAAGCCTGAGCAGCCCCCCCCCCCCCCTCTCCTCTATACTCTTCCTTCCCGCACTCCCCCCCTCCTTACTCCTGTTCGCTGGTCTTTGGCTGAGAGAAAACCCACAGTTTTGGAAGGCAGCGAAGGCGGGCTTGTGCAGCAGGCGTGCATTTGTAATAAGACACGCGCCGGGAAAGAAGGCAAGCAGGGGCAATATTTCAAAAGTAGGAACAGGATGAAATGGAAGCCTTCTGACAGCGCTGTATCTGCTCTATCAGCCGCCGTGTGTGTATGCATTCATCAACATATAGAGTGGTCGGTCAAGCCTCTCAGCTGGCTGATCACAGATTGCCTCCGCCGTGGTCAAGTATCAACACAGTTAAGGGCCTTGCAGCGTGTAGGTGCTGTAATTATACAGTGCAAGAGGTGTGTGCACAAGCACTCTTACCTGTAACACTTTTCCCTTTCTTTCCATTTTGAAGAAACCCAAGGGAACTGTACAAAGGCTTCACCTGATCACAGAACAGTGCACAAACGCCATAGTTTGCGTTTATTGTATTGCTGAAATATATATATTTGTTCCACTTTCACATTAAATAAAAGACATACTGCACTTCAGACTCTTGTAACCTGCAGGTATCAATGCTTTATATTGAGAGCAAAACTTTTCATCCAATTTCCAGATGGACAGCACGTGTGAATATTTCGTTGCGACTCGGAGCAAAGGTTTTCTATACCCTAAAACAGATAAATGTACATGAATAATTCATATTAAAGGTGTTGCGGACTACATCACAGCCACTGTCGATGATAATCAGATGATGCTGATAAGATAATTTGTATGGTTCCCACAACACAAGGGCAAAGAGGATAATCATACTTTTAAATGAGCTGGTACAATACGTAATATAATGAGCATGATGTGGAAACCCTTCAATACAGTGCTGCTCTTTCCCCGGCGTCAAGACATCTAGGATGGATAAGATAATTATCAGACTGCTTTGGCATGTTCTACATTAGCTGTGCAGAGTGATTATAGGAACCAATTGAATTACGAGGCTGATTTGTGAACCACTGTCACAGAGTGATGGTAATAAGAAATGCAGAGTTTGGATGATGGAGGCGAGTTATGAGGGGATGAAAGTAGGACACCACACGGCAATATTTGACTTAGAAACTTGCGTCACTGTGATGAATTTGAGAAGACATCTGGCTTGTAGATTGGCCATCAAACCAATTTATCATCTATGTTTTTTGTATTTGTCTGATAGTACAATGAAAAGGCAAAAAAAAAAGAGATGGCACATAGAAAGTCAGAGTAATGGAAGAAAACTATTCATTTGTGTGTGTGTGTGTGTGTTTTTTTTTTTTTTATCCCTTTTCTGTCATTTTGGTGACAATTTGCTCGCAAGTGTGACGTTTCAACACAAGTTCTCCAGATCTCAGACAAAGCCACTGCCATTCAGCGACAAATACCATCAGGAAAAAACATGCTCTAAGAGAAGAATGTCAAAATGCACCAACTTAATTTGTGATTCAAACAATATGCAAAGCAAGATGTTTTGCTTCCAAAATACTTTTTCACACTTTTGTCAGCACTCTGCTTGGAAGTCTGATCCTAAACTGAATGCTAAGGTTGCCCTGAGAGCTTGGCGCACTGCGACTAAAGAAAAACACATGCAAATAGACAGAGCACATAGATGAAGAAAACAACTTCTTTAATTCCATAACACATCTGCAGCATAATATAACTTGGTGCAAATAAAGAATCGCTGCAGGATTCCCAAACTGAAAGGAAAAAAAAACTGAACTAAGTTACAGAACAAAGTTCACAGGGGCCACTAGAAACTGATGAACGAGCATGGGCACGGATGTTGTTGTTGCCATGGTTGTGGCTCATGGACTTACTCTCTCTATGGCATAGTGTGATACAGGTTATCTTAGCCTGTACACTATATACACTGTGTTATGTGCAACACCATGCAATCAGATTGTTAGGACTATAAATAAGCTCACTGTCCAACAATGGAGGCTTCAGCCTCAGTGTGTTTTCTGTATTGGCAGCACATTTCAATATGATGCATCCATGTTCTCAACCTGGAGAATCTCTCATTTTTCATGTTTTTTTTCCAGAATGCTGAACATGTGCGTGTCACACTGGTGAAGGTGTTTTGCTTCATTTGCTTGCGTCTCGTCTATTTGCATGCGTTGCCTTAAGCTGCAGCAATCTGAGCCCACAGGGCTTCCGTAGAATTCAGGCAAATTGGGGTCCTGACGCCGCGCACTAAAACAATTAGGCTAAAAAATCTTTGAATGCACAGCTCAAAAAATTAAGCATGTCTGCACAGTAATAATGATCAAAGGGGACGTGACTTGTTTCAAGGACAGAATCTCTTTGGTCTGTTTGTTTGCCTCTGTTGCTGCTCCTGCCAGTAATCTCTGGAGAGTGGCTGTGTTTTTGGATTGATGTGGGCCGTGTAGGGAGCCCGGAGAGCGCTGCAGGCAAGTGTCACTTCCCATTGGATGTTCCCGGTAACTACTATACATGTTTCAAAACAAACAGTCACATGCCGGGTCTGAGATGTTTTCATATCTCCGACCGACCCCCCCCCACCCCCCCACCCCCCCACCCCCTTTTAACTCGATGACTTTGACAAACTAAAATCAGCTTATAGCTCTGGAGGAGGATGATTTGGGAGGTTATCGGGTTAGAAAAATAAATCTTTGAGTGCAGAGATGTAAAGTGGCCTCCAACCCCTGAGGATTGCATCTTAACACCTGAATACTTAATATGCTATACAGTGGAGGAGGGATAAATGTGATGGTTCTTACTGGACAATTAAAATGTTTGAAACTATACTCTAACATACAGTATCTGTGAAAGTGAAAGACCACTAATGAGGATCCTACACAATTATCACTTACAATGCGCCATAAATAACACCTGGTGGTTTGCATATTGCATAAACAAAAACAAACATAACAAATAAGGAGTGAATAAAGTTGCATAAAGAATTCATAAGCTAAGAAATAATGGCACTGTACTTTTTCTCCTCTGTCAGAAAGAAAAGTTGTGTAGGAAAAAAAAAAAAAAAAAGTTCCTCCTCGCTCTCTTCTCTCCCACTGCAACTTTTGAGACATGTTTTCCCCCCTCTCACTGTCTGTGTAATTGCACTTCACTCTCAGATGCCTCTCAACATATTTGATACATTGACAAATTCCCCCTTTCAGTGTTCTCATCATGGCTATTCCCTGGAAATGTACAAGAAAGAGGAGGAGGCAGGCGCAGAAGACAAGCAGAGAGCAGGCCCAGCTCCCCAGATGGGTTGTACCACATCGATTGACTGGTGAAATATATCTCATATAATATAAAACCAGCTCAGAGCCATGATATCTCTTTAGGGAGGGAACGCCGGGTATCCCAAAGGCTCCTTGAAAACAATTGACAAGATTCAGTGCTTTTGCCGCAACTGAGAAAGCTAAAACAATCACAGTCGACTTGCTGCTTCTGTTGCGATCATCCAAGGCTTCAACAGCGTGGGGAAGGCGTTGATTTCCTTGGTTTATGGGCAATTAAGAGGAGCTTTAAACATGATTTGTATTATTTTTCCAAGCCTCAGCCACCATCGGAGGAAATCTCCCCTGACAACACTCCTCTGGTCCCCCGTATGATGTGACAACAGGCTGTGGGAATGTGACAGACAAGACATTCTCCACAAAGTCATTGATGATGAGCTTTTTAGTTATGTTCAAGTTTTCAAACAAGGGGTCAACTGTGGGTCTTTGCTCATACAATCCTATTTTTTCTTTTTCTTTTTGTCTTTTACATCTGAATTAAAGCTTCAGCAATTAATTTAGTACATATTTATGTTGTGTAATACTTAGATAGAAGTACTTAATCTATCTATACATTCAATATACTGTAGCCTGTTTAATGTTTAAAGCAAAAACAAATGAGAATGTTAATTTTTCTTACACTCAAATGTATTTTGTTCAGGGTCAAAGTTGAGCCAGAACTTCAGTTACACTTTCAACTGGAGTTGTGTTTAATTTATTTTACTGCATCCCATCAATAAATCTGTGATTAAAATGTTATGGATTAGAATGATGACCTCAGCTATGACAATAAAACCAAGGTTCTTGAAAATTTGTAAAAAACTGAAATTGAAGGTATAAAAGGCCTTCATGGGTCAATTATGTTCCTTGTAACTGAGATCTGACCCGGAGTCACTTTGTCCAAATGTGTAATACTCATGTGGATCCAAGTCAAATCTTTTCAGCTCTGGTCACGTGGTGTCAAAGGCTTAATGTCCACTGGTTTATTGTTTCTGTTAGTTTTCTTCCTGAATTCTCTCTGACGTTGTCATATCACAGAGAGCAGAACTCATAATAATATTAATCTACTCAGCTGCGTTTCCCTCAGCTCAAAGCAATGAGCTTAATGAGGAGCAGCGAGTACTTTCAGCCCTGCATGAGCTTTGCCTTTTATAGGTTGGTCTACCTTACAGCTGAAAGTTGTTAGTGCTGTGTGCAGCCTGAAAGGAATACCTGCAGATAGCACTAAGGGTTAAACAAATCGAGATGCCAAATTTATTGTCAATTAATGTTTTGTTTTTTTTCTGTTGCTGTTTTTAAGATGCTAAAGTTGAACCAGTTGATGGTAAAACAGTAAAGTACACAGCTCTTTGTGGTAAAGATGCAAATACAACACTGTCTATCATTCAGCGACAAGTATCTATGAATGAAACTTAAACTTAATTTTAATTATATGCACCATGATCACCTGCCTGCTTGCGAAACCAAACAATGCCTGTCATAACACTTCTCATAATTATCGCTGTTATATACCGAGTATAATAACAAGTACTGCAGGTCTGACTGTGCCCAGCTCTCTTAATTAGCTCTCTTTCTTTGTAAAATATAATGTACTGTATATTCACCAGGTTCAGGTTATGTTTCCATGGGTCCATTCCAGACCTCTTTATTTAGGGATTTATTTTCAAAGGTGTGTAATACCTCAGGATTCAAAGTCTTGAGACACCATGTGAGTCCATATAGCCCACATTTGGTGCTAGCCTACTGACATTAATGCCAATCAGTATTCATAGGACATGTACTCATGTCTTAGCTATCAGGAAAATTTGCTGAGATACAAGAAACTCTCAAGAGCCATTAAAGCATGACATTCTCCAAAGAGTCGATATGTGACACATTGATAAATGATCAAATTATCCCACTTCATCCGCACAGGACTGTTGTCGTAGTTAACCATCAAAAATCAAAACATATCTGTTTCATTCTGCTAGCTGTCTAGCATCAAAGTCAAAGGGATATTGTAATTGGATGCTGATGTAGGCCAATATTAATCATCATTTTATTGTCAGGCTCAGCAGTGAACTGGGCAGAGCTGCCCTGTTTGGGCCAAGATGGAGTATGCAGAGGAGAAAAGACCAATTTCCTGGTCGTGAATTGAAAGTTCTCTAAAGCAGTTTGGAGTGATTTGTCATCAATCACGGCACATTCCTCCTGAGCTGGGAATTGGGGGGGGGAGGGGTGAGAGAGCGAGACAGAGAGACAGAGAGAGAGTGAGAGAAAGGGTTGGACCACTCTATTACCTGGGAGCACTTCACTGTGAATAATGATGTATGACATAAAAGCACTCAAGAGTTTCTTTAAAATGTTGCCAGCATGGATCTACAGCTTCAGTCATAGGAGAACACACATTTAACATTTAGGATACCCCCGGGTGAGAAGTGGAAAAGATCATACAACAGCTCCGCCTCTGGTCCATCAATAGAACAGCAAAGATTATTAGTATTTTCAAAAGAGTTTCTCTTTATTATATATTAATAAAATCTCACACATCTTTTCTGTCTGAAAAGTGATTTGACATTACGGTCACGTTGTCTGACTCCCTCCACATCATTTCTTTTGACTTATTTGATAATATCAAAAAATGTCATATCTATGATGCAATGTCAAGCAAATCTGCTCATTTGTCTATCTCACAAAAATCTCCACAGTACAACTTTTGACATGTTTGCAATCAATATTTTATGAGTAAGCCCCCAGGATTTTTTTGTCTGAACTTCACAGTTTTTTTTTTTTTTTTTTCGAACCACACAAGGTCAATCACCCGCTTGTATCAAGGACCTTTTCTTGGGAGAATCCACCAAGACCACTGAAATAAACTGGCATCCAGTGCCAGAACATTGTATTGTGTTGAAAAACAAATATGATTCTCTGTATGTGAGCGTCAGCGTGGGAAAAAAGGGAACTGTGACCAGTATTACATTTGTATATTGACAGGTCAGTGTGCTGCAAGGCTCTCCCACAATTCTTCAGTTATGCGCTTGTTATTATGCAGTTAAGCAACTGCATAATAACAGTGGTTCTAAACACAGTGGTTCTGCACCTGAAGGTCTTTTAATGAATAATTGAATCACACACACTGTATATTTCTCTGTTAATATAATACAAAAGTAGATCCTACTGTTCTGGTATAACTAACTTTAATTTTGTCATGAATATGAAAGATTCTCATGTGTATATGTTGCCTCTATAAAGATTATAAATGCACCATGTTCTCTGTTTTATTGTTTTTCCCTCTGAACTATAAAAACTCTTGAGGTTTTATTAGAGCAAAATGTTGTTTATTGTAAAATTTAGCTTTTTTACATAATTCTCTACTGTAAATTTGCTTCTCTAGCACACACATCGGATCCATCAAGTCACATCAATCACAACAGTCACATCACTGTAAGCTTTGGTCAGCATGGCCTGTAATATGAGCCCTGCACCACTGCAAGGAGCGTGCATACATTAGAATTATTTACCTGAAATTTACAGAGTAAATTAGCTGCCTACTGTAATGTATTCTCTTCTAAGATTCCTGCCTTTAATGTAAAATATTGTATTCTATAAGTTGTTAGTGTCTACATTAGTAGATATTCAGCATGCTGATGAGATTTAAATATTCACCTACTGACCTTCTGGCATACAACTACGCCGGTTCGACTGCTCGCACAATGTGCACTATCTCTATAATTCAAGGTCTGGCAGAGAGCTTCATGTCATAGCGATTACCATTTACCACTTACATTAATATACATTACTCATTCACTGGTCAGTGCACACTTTGACTGGTCATTTGCACTCAGTGTACCACTTATACACTATGTAAAATGTTTAGGAAGTGCAGAAATAAATGCATAAAAATATTCAGTCCAAATGCAAATATGTTAGTACAATCTGCTCTTTTCTTTATTGTAATAATTGCTTCAATTTCAGCAATTATCTTTGACATGGACAGATTATCTGAAATCATACTGGTATGATTTTTACACTCTATTTAAAACAATCATTTTATTGTTTGTAAAACAGCTTGTGAATTATGTCACTTTTCAAATACATCCTTGTCATTGAAGTGAACCTGCTTTAAAAGGAGAATCTTGTGAAATGGACACAAACTAATGTAGTTATTAATTGATAATATCCTCCTTCGTCTTACAAGTAATACAGTTACTTAATCAAGCTAGCCGTAGATAATAAGCTAGTTAGACATGCTAACAATTGCATCATACATTAGTGCAGGTAAACATAATGTTTAATCCATTACTTACACTTTTTCTGGAGTTTTTGGTTTTGGAAAAACTAAAGAGGACACCAACCTCCACCACAGGCTTTGACAGCAGAGTACTGCTACTACAGAGTGGTGTGCAGTAAAACTGAATTCAGAGGCAAGTGATCTACATGTGAGTTTCACTTGAAAGCCCAGATCACATTTAGTCACCTGTGCCCTAACAATAAATTAAGGAGAAATCATCCACTAGAGACAACTGTCATAATTTTTGATAGCTTTGCTGAGCCAGTGTTGGCATGAGATGAGGTACACTTTATTAAACCTAGAGCAAACCTGAGTGGCATGAAGGACAATGAGACCCATCAGTGGAAAGAATGCCAAATGCCAAATGTCTGACTTGAGTGCTATTTGGGGAAATGGCACAATTCAGTCAAAACTGGAAGGCACATCCTGTACTGTAACCAAAATCTGCTGGAAACAGAAGAAGACGTGTCAACTTTTGTTACTGTTGCTCCACACACGCTTGTCTTCTGAATATTGCTGTCAGTTTAGATTAATATTACATATGGGCTACATCCAAGACTACACTTATCAGCAGCAATTAAGAACTCTGTATGTATTGTGGGACTGCAGAGTGAATGTGGCTTTTGAGAACAGAAGGCATAATTTACCCACAAGCCCTCTGGGGCCTCTTCTCCCTCAACCATATTTGCCGTTTCTTAGTTAAGCAATATATTTTCATGTTCACTAAAGTAAACTCAAGTTAATGGAGCGGATGTAATATTAACTTGTTGGTTCAGGGCCACAGCAAATCAAACAAATTTGGATTTATTCTGTATCATCAGTTCTGAATATAAACACTGGCATCTTCATGAGATGAATGTTTAATTAAAACCAGAGAGTTTTGGAGATGGAGCATTTGATGGGGTTTAAAAAAACAATAAAATATTAAACATTAATTTAATCTCATGTTTATTGTGATGAAAATTTGTCTCCAATTCTAAATACTGTAAAAGGTAGAGTGAGTTTTTCATCACCAATGGGATCAACAAATTTAGTACTGGAGGCCGAGGTGAGACTAAAGAGAAAATGAATTGTTTTGAGTGCAACCCAGATGAAATATTCAGCTGCAGACCAAGATTTAGGCAATTTGAACTGTTAAAATGCTGAACTGACTTTCAATCAAACTTTGAACATTGATTTTATAAAGCAGTCTGTATGGAAAAACAAAAGAAAGAAACATTCAAAAATATGTTTTTTACAGAATGATACACTTTTCCATAAGAAGTTCATCTTATAATATAACTTGAACTGACGATGGTTTACTTTCTCTTATTAGACATTTTTAAATCTAGAAAACATTATATATATTTATTTAAATCTACTTTGACTACTGCTACACTAAGGAACCTCATTCATAAATGTGAAGTGAAAACATTTTAACGGAGAGAAACTTAATTTATAAAGCTAAATATTTTCCAGCTCTATTTGCTTCTGTTGAATCTTTACAAACTGAGGACAACAATACTTCTTAGTCATTTTACTCTCCAGTTCAAAGGTAATTTATAGATCGAAGCAAATTTTATTGAAGCAAATCCTCACAGCAGCAGAACATCATTATAAGTTGTTGCTCCCTTAATGGATTGTATCAGTTTTTATTGTTTGTGTATAAGCTTTTTAAATAAGTCTGCATTTTATAATTACTGTGTCTCAAATATTAAGCAGTTTAAAAATTTAAATGAACTTCATTCTGGAGTCATTGTTAGAAATGCATTACGGTTTTATGCATATTTGTGCACTCTCTTTCTTGCTGTAATTATTGCCCTGCTTTTATTCAAATGTCGAAGCTGAGCAATATAGCAGTTTAGCAGCGATTATAATAAATTAACGTTTTTTATATAAAGGAAAAGCCAGCATGAAAGAGAACAAGGTTGGTTGTGCTTTGCCCTCTACTTCTCTCCTGTCAAGTTCAGCTGAGACCACCCTTCAAAGGTTCAATTCATGTTTGTTTGTTTGGTTGTTTTTAATCGTCTGTTCACAGTTTAATAGTTAGAGATAATTTTGATAGAAATAAGAAAGGAAACAACTTTTTTCAGATAAACAAAAATGACTATTTTCCATAATTAAAAAAGGCTGTATTTCATTTAGCCTCTGCAGGAGACAAGAACATCAGTTTCCTCTTCAGACAAGCTGATTCTGACTCTCCTCTCTACTCTCAAACACAGTGCACAGTGAGTACACAGCTTCCTAAGGTACTAATTTAAATGACTGCAATTATCCTCACCAATAATAATACATTCTTCACAACTTTACTCAAGTGTATCCCGTGCATCTGGCCTCAGATATACTGGATGTAGTCAGCACATTGCACCACAGTCCACTGATTAAGAATAATCTACCTAGCATGCATTGGGTCATCTCATCTATGTGCTGTTTCTGCAGGAATCAGCCAGTCTGTGCTGGTGATCAGAGTTGCACAGTAACTCAGTGCTGAATAACAGATACTAGAGTCATGGTTACTGGTAACTCAGTTTTTATTGCCCTGACTAGTATTGTTTCTGAATCAATCCTCCCAGGCATTACTTCCTCCAAACTATTTACTCCCTATCACTCAAACACTATAGGTTATACACTAGATGGTTATGTCGGGGTAAGCGGCATGGCTAGAGTGAGGGTCTGTCTGTCAAAGTGAAGGGAGAAGGGTTTTTCTAAAGTCTGACAGGAAGTGCTACCTGAAGACTGAGGCCTTAGCAGCTGTACTCTTAGCTAGTATTTGATATTTTCCCTTCATGATCATATGACTCAAAAATAAGTGGGATGGTGGAAATAGTTGTCCTACAGAACACTGGCAAAAATGATAGAAACTACATAACTGCAGCCATTCTGGTGTCAGTCAGTTGATGCACATAACATTATGTGGCGTACTTGAGAACATTTTGCTGCCAGCTAGTGCAAAAATGGTCAGTTCATGAGACTTCTTTTTCATGACCTATCAAGAAACCTTAGATTCTAAAGCCAATGTTACAGTTGATTATTGCAATGATCTCTGTTTAGGCATTAGCCAGTCTTCTTTGTCTCCTCTGCAGCTGGTGCACAATCCTGTTGCTAGACTGCTAACTGGTGTCAGGGAGAGAGACAGCATCTCACCTGTACTTGCATCCCTGCGATGGCTACCACTCAAGTACTCGTAGAATTGGATTTAAAGTTCTTTTATTTATTTTCAAAGCTGTAACCGATCTGGCATCCCAGTACATCTCTGAGCTCCTCTCCCCCCTTTCCACCCTCAGATCTCTCAGATCCTCAGAACAGCTGCTCCTGGCTGTACCTTAGTGGAGGCAAAGGGGAAAGGGTGATAGTGCGTTCACTGAGGCTGCCCCAAAGCTTTGGAACAGTTTACAACAAGTGTTGCTCCTCCGTATACACTTTTATGGCTAAACTGAAAACCCATGTTTTCTCAGGCTTTTAAGTGTCTTTAAGGTTTTATTTCTTTTTCACTTCTGTGTTTTATATTTAAAACTGTCTGTCTATGCCTATCTATGGGATAGTTTGTTAAGTCATCTCAAATGTTATCTCCTTGCTTTTGTGCTCATGTTATGCTGTTTTTTTGTATTTAATTGTACAGCACTTTGGTCAACTCTGGTTGTTTTAAATGTGCTTTATAAATAACCTTGATTTGATTTGTTTTGAACTTTGTTATTTTGCTATTATAAGAAACAAGAAAATGCACTCTTTGGTCCCTCCCTCCCCCTCCCATTCTCCTGCACCATAGTAGGAGTGGACATGAGGAAAAATCCCTGTGTGCCTCCACATTGGTGGACTGGTCGAAAAATCAGTAATTTGTGTTGATGGCCCCTCTCTGTGTACCTGTCATTTGGGGTGCACATAAGAACGGGAAAGTGTTGCTGGTATCACCGGCCTCTCACAACCAAGTTTCAACCCTTGATATAACATCAAAACAGTTATTTCTTAACATTATGCTGATAATCTTAGTTAAATTTAGAATTTTTAAAACTAGAATACTCACATATTACACCCTTTAAATGCATGGACATTAAAAAAAATAATTTTGCATATTTCTGCTTACATGTAATAATCTCATAACTCACAGTTTTACTTTATAAATTGTAATTTTTTTCACTGACAGTGCCACTTGAATGTGCCCCAGAATACTGTAGATCCTTCTTCATGAGAACTAGAAACTGTGCAGTAATGGGTCTGTGCAGAAAAAGCTATTTAGTGAAGTGGATATCAGGGATATATGGCTCATCATTATTCCCATGCTATATTACACTAAGGCCCCTAAACTCCCAGTGCCCATCCCCAGAGACCAGTCCTAATACCTCCTCTTCCACAGTCCCCTGACCACAATAATAATGGGTAGCATTTTACCACACATCATTCACCAGACTGCAGCTCTGTTCAGAATGGCTTTCAGTGGTACTTTCTGACTTTACAAGGATTCAAAATACAGACAACCTCTCATTTTTCTGTCATAAAACATTTTTAGGACAATTGCAAAGAAGATTAGGTGCAAAACACAGTTTTTATCCCCAAAAAGCTTTCAAAAGAGGCTCTCCAAGGCTTGAAATGTTCTTTGTCTCTGTTTGTCTCTCTGCATCTGCCCTCTATCTTTCTTACACCCTTCTTAACTTAGACACTCATAAGAATGTACTGTAATTGGAGATAAACAGCATTTATCTTCTCTATTGTCCCTGAATAACCCTCTGGCCCATCTCAGGTTTATTAGCTTCTTTATTGCAGTAGTGTGAGAGTACAGTACTTGACATATTCATCTTCCTAGTAATCTTTTATACTGCATTTATAATGATACCACCCCTTGGAAAATGAACTTTTATTCATACCAGCAATTAAGATCTTGTGCAGTTTGTCTTGGCCACCGGGGAATGATACAACCTGAGGAATCACTCTGCTAATGATGGCCTGTCAACGATGCAGCTGTCTGGAATAAATCGTCAAGATCCCCTCATAAACAGCTATTCCCCCAACATCCAGCACACACAGACACACATATAAACACACACACTCACTTAGTTAAACTTTGTTGTGTTGCCAACTTTGTACACAAGATGAGGGAATGTGACTTGCCCAAACTGTGTTTACTGAAATACAAATATGAACTGCTCGCACCCAGTAGTTATCAAGTGACACTTCAGTGAACCTGTGGCTTAAGTTTTCTACTCTGGTGAGGCACATATACAGCTTACAGTGACAACAGTGGCAGATTTACCTCTTAAAATTTGCATTAATTTTTTGAAACAATTTTGTGTATGGTGAGAATAACGTAAAAGGCTCTCACATGATGCGCACATGAAAAAAATCCAATATAAATAGCATTATCTAAATTTTTTAAAAGGAAAAGATCTTTAAAAACATTCATATGTTTATTTTTTTCATTTCAAGGCCTATCACTATGATAAGCCACCGTGGAGACTGTGAAGCCTCCTACATGTTTCTCCTGCTTTCAGTTCAATGTTCGAATCGTTATCATTAAAATAAAAGCTCTGAGAACATATATGGCCTCTGTATTGTATGGGGTCAGATGTGGGCCGCCAACATTTTTGAGAGTTTCAAGTGGGCCATAAGTTGAAAAAGATTGAGAACTAGTATTAAAGAACGTGATTCGATCTAACTGGATGGTTAGCAGCACAGTTGTTATGCATTACTGTTCATATTTTCAAACTGTATATTTAAGTTTACAAGAGTACAGGATTTGAGGATAAGGAATAAACGACGAGTTTGGCAAAAGTAACCTAACAGAAGTTTGGCTAAACTTTCCCCCATCTGAGTAAAGAGCAGAAGAGAGCAGCTGTTTTTAGTTTGAACTGTTTATGTTTTCTCCTTTATTGTTCAAAGCATCATGGAAATCAACCCTTTTTCTCAGTTTTCACTGCAAATGTTCCAAAAAGCCTCAATGTCAGAGGATGCAAAAATAATTTAAGACTTCATTTCTCCCCCTCAACAATATCATATGTCAACTCTGATGCCATTTACTCTCATCAGATCTGTTTTGCGATTGTTAACCAAGACCATCCATCTCACACTCATCTCAGCAGCCTTATTAGTCCTTAATTCAGAAAATTTGAAATGTTTAATATCCCAAGATGGATTGTAATGTAGCTTTGTCAGATTCAATTTCACTGATCATATTTAACCTTGAGCCCGCAACTCACTCACAGGTTTGAAGACTGCATTACCATTATCAATTGCTAAACCCATTTTCTGAGGCCTCTAAAGATGAAGGCTCTAATAATTTCTTTCTGCTCTTGTGGACCGAGTGGAAATTTCTCATTTGTCATGATTCATGATGAGTAGTTTTGAGAGGCAGCTCTGTTTTCTTCTAACATCAAACAAGTTTCTACATTTCCATTCTCATTCATTGTTTAATCGAGGAAATAATATTTGTATTAGAAGCTGGGTTTGGTAAATAGCAATAGTTATGGAAACAGTAATGACAGAAAAATATTATGGCTGTTTCACTGGCTAAAAATACATGCAGTGTACACATAGCAGCAATCCAGACCGGAGTGCAATCATTTTGGTCACACGTGACCAAAAATCTATCAAGTGCGACTAAACATTTTTATTGGTTGTACTGGTGTGACATTTAACAGATCTGTCTCTGTGTGTAACATTGTTTTCTTTCCCACCCACATTCTGTAAAAACCCACTCCCACTCTGCCTCTGATTGCCTCTGACCCTTTCATCAAGAAAAATGCTGTTGTACCTCACACACCTGGAAGACCCAGCACAGACCTGACAGCATCGTTGCAGGTCATCGCTCCACCACCTGTCTTCCCTGTCCCTGCTAAAATCAGTTGTGGAGGAAGTGCTCTTACTTTAGTGAAAGTACCAATACAAAAATGTAATAATACTCCATTAAAAGTAAATGTCCCGCATGAAAAATCCTACTTAAGTAAAACTACATAAGTATGACTACACCAAAAGACAAAGAACTCAGGCTAACCACCGTCCATTGCGGCAATCCTCACCTACATCTGCCTCCTTCTTTGTTGGGCTATGGAAGTGCCAGTCTGCAGTAAATAAAGCTGCTTTCATTCCTGCCTATGCTAACCAGCTATCCCTTGAGCTTCTGGCACTTCTGGAGTCTTGGATCAAATGAGAAAGCACTGCTATCCTGGCTGCGCTCTCCACTAACTTCTTCCATCTGTCTGGCTGAGGATGCAAGGTCTCCTAATTTGCAATATCCACCACCTCCTTGGGTCCAATTATCTTCTCATATCAAGGTTATGCAGACAACACCCAACTATACCTGTCGTTCCCTCCAGACAACCCCGTGGTCACTGTGCCAATCTTGGTTTGTGTCTTTGACATATCCACAAGTGAAGGAACGTCACTTTCAACTAAACCTCTCTAAGACTGAGCTCTTAGTCATCCTGAGCAATCAGTCTCTCTATTATGCCAATCAAAATCACCCTCTCATCTCTTACCCCAACAAAGGTCATGAGAAACCTGGGTGTCATGTTAGGCTATTGTTTTGAAATATAAATTCATAATGAATATCATCTATCTATCCATGTTTTGAGAGCTGGCTGTTGACCATAATGTCACCGGGGACATGGATAGGATAGTTGGGAGATGTAAATGCGCCATCCTTTTGTGTTACCTCAAAAAGTGCTTCGAAATTACCCTTGAGCAAGTCACTGAACTCACAGGAACTACAAGTCATGCAGCCAAAATTATGCTCAAATTGGACAATTCTGCAGCACATAATTTACAACAAGTACCAGTGCAAGAAGTAGATGTGTGCTTTAAGCAGCAATGCAGAAAGTAAGATTTGGAAGGTTGAGGGTAGTGGATGTCCGTGCAAGGCATCAAAGCTTCACGCAGGAGACTGGGGTTTGTATCAGGTTATGATCCATGAATGAGTGAGGGGGCAGTGTCAATGAGATCACATGATGATTATAAAAACTTTTTTCATGCTTGTATCCATCCATGAGAATCATCCCTTGTTCATGTTAGTTTTTGGATAGTTTTTAGCTAACTTGCTAAACTGTTGTTGTTAGGGTTAGTGTTAGGGCTGCATTCAAAGATGGCACCCCAACATCACAACCCTATCAGGGTTCAATGTTGACTTACTTGCCAACAATTGTAAAGTAACAAAAGAATGATTTATAAAGCAATGGAAAGTTGTGGGCTGAGTATTCATCTAAATATAGGAGCTGCTACTGTGCAGAATGTAAGAATAGAGATGTGTGTGCAGGTTTAATTAGAACTGTGAGGTGGTATAGAGGAGGGAGTGTTTCAGGGGTACTACAATTTATGATTGATCCTGCTGGAAGTGCTGTGGGCTGAATTTAATTAAACATCTGTGATGGGAGGTGCCCAGTTTATAACCCCAGTGGTATACCTGTTGTCAGATCTTCCATCCCCTCTGTTCTCTTAACATCCATGCTGTTTTTCTCTCATGGGAGAATTATGTCAGATACTACACAGTGGTAGATGTTAGCACATGGAGTGTAAGGTGCAGTGGTGGTCTGAATGTTAACTTTTTAGTTTGTGAAGACACAGTATCTGTAATCTCAGCAAAAGCTGCATGCAGAAAGCTTTATTATGATGGTAACGCTGGCATCATTACATACAGTTATTTTAAAGTCTAAAGGTCCCACATTTTACACTTTTCTAGTGTTTTATTTGAAGTGTTGATCCATTACAAGATGTATTTGTGCTTTTAAGTACCAAAAACCATCTCAGTGTAGTTACATCTCCTCTCACAGGTTTCTCTCTGGAGCTTTACCAAGAACAGGACAGTGAGCCAATCAGAAGAGAGTCTCAGAGCCCCTCTTCCGAGTGAATGAATTCAATATAGCAGATTTCAGGTAACAAATCCTGCAAGGTTGGATGGTTGGTCCAGGTGGGTGTAACTGTTTCTTGTGACATCACAAAGTTATGAACGTCCTGATGGTTCATTTAAAGGCTCAGTTTTTGAATGCGGGCTGTGTTTCACACAATACTTTCACACAAGCCTAGACCTGCTTTATAATCTGAAAAGACATGGAAATCTCATTTCATATGACCTGAGACCTTTAAATCTGCCATTTAGACTATGAATAACTTTACAAAGTGTAAGAATGTGACATAACTGTAATTTTGTGGTTACTCAGAAACCAAGAGACCAAAGAAAAAAGAAATGCAGCCTTTCAGTGTCTGGGTCTCTGAGCTTTTGAACTTCCAGTCTGGGTCTCCGTCTTGTTGAGCTAGTTTTAATTTCAAAGGTGTATTAGATGATTTTCTTTGGCTACTTGGGTAGCAGCAGAACAAGTTTTGTTTTGGTGAGAAGAGGTAATTATATTAGTTTGCTAGATGCTCTGCTATGTTTTGTTTTTTGCTAAACACAGAAATAGTCTAAAAGACTCCAAAGAACTGGGGGAAACTGCACAGTTGGGTTATTTCTCAGTTATTTCCTTCAACCCTCTTTAGATATATCAAAAATAAATGAATAACATTAATGTTAAAGTTAGACATTTTGTGTGAAGCTGAGTAATGTGGGTGATGAGGCTCCTGAATGGCTGGCATTGGTTGCATTTGGAGTGTAGCCTTTCAAACTGTGAATGTGCATTTGCATAAGTACTAAATGTTTTAATTCCTGCACACAACACATACAGTATGGTGGAAGTATTAAAATCTGTCACGTACTGTATTGAGGTATTGTGCAAAACTAAAGCTAACAGGGTCGTCTGGGTCTTTGGGGCTTGCTATAAGTAGAGGCATAGGTTAAGCCTGTGCAGGGCTTAAAGAAACCTATTTCTCTTATCTTCCCTGGTCATGAACCATGAGCAATAACATTATCAAGGGTCTGTTGTTACAGGGTTGGGGTAGAGAGGAGCAGAATTACAGGCAGTGAGGAGATTTTAAACACTACACGTCTCAGGGATGTGTCCAATCGTGCCTCTAATCTGCCCATTGTGTTGGGCCTTATCAGTCATCAGCACTTTGAATAGAACAAAGAATAGTATCGGCCAATCCATAAATCATAACTTCAAACACTGTGGTAGGTCACTGTTGTATGTTTGGTGGTTGGTTTGATATGTGTGTATGTGCATGTGTGTGTGTGTGTGTGTGTGTGTGTGTGTGTGTGTGTGTGTGTGTGTATCTATGGTATGTGCCCTGCTGGATACAGCTGTAGCCTGATTCTACTGGCTCTTGCTGCTCTCACATTAATGCTACATAAATAGCATCATAGTTAATACCTAAACAGGCCTGGACATACAACATTATCAAGTCTCAATCAGATATTTACAGGTAATACTATTCACTGAGTATTTTCTATCTCTGTAACTGGTCAGTGTCACTGACTATTGATTTGACTTGCATGTCCAACATGTCTACTTTCATTCAATACTCTTTAAACTGATATGCATGATTATAAAAAAAATGCAAACACAGGAAGTGAATACAGAGATGAAACGGGGGGGAGCTAGTCTTGCTCAATCTCATGGTAAAAAATAAATCCACATACCAGTACCCACTAATTAACATGCCTTTTTTTGTCTGATGATTCCTAAATGAATTCGTAAATACAGCTTCTGTTTTTTATGGTTTTACGTACCTATGAATTTGGCAGAGTAAGATAGAAAAAGGAGAATTGGTCCATGTTGGGTCAGGCCCTCGTTAATTAATTATAGTATACGCATAAAGAGCTCAGTGTTTCATTAATCTTTTTTTTTTCCTTACAGGCCCTAGTTTAAATTAAATGCTGCATTTCACCATAACACCAAGCTGATATGTGAACACTTTCCACTCCTTTCTCAGTAATTTAATATTGTTTCAGATGTACAATATGACATTCAATTATTTTACAATTTTACCAGAATACAATTCAGAGTAAGGAAAAGACTGTGTGTTTAATTACTGTTACAATAAGAACTGTTTCAAGGTGCAAAGATTTATGTTTTATTGTGCTAGTGTGGGAAAGGTTCAGTTCAATTATTTGCATCTCTCTCCAGGTTAAAAACAAATATTAACATGCATGACATGTTCATATACTATACATAGAGATGACAAATTGCATAATTGTTCTGGGGCTTAAATTCCTGTTTCCTTCAATCGATACATCAGTCATGGGTTAGACTTTTACATGGCTGTCAAGTCATTTCCAGATTGTGCTTTTTCCTCCTCTGAAGCCTTTTTTATTCCTGTCTGCACACTCCTATGCAGTACTTATTTATAAATCAAACTATTATGTTAATGGAACATTCAAATATGACTCATTCTGGCCTAATTCCATTGCTTCTGGAATCATAATAACAGTCATTATATTCATGGTCAAAATAAAGTCACAGGAAGTAGGACCGCTCATAAGATATATTTAACAATCAAACCAATCTCTTTATGATAAATATCAAGGAGACAAGGTCCATTTGCTTCTAACTAAACTTTGCGTATATACGCATGGTTGTATGTGATCTATTACTCACAGCTTATAACTGAACCTGTCATTATGAAAATCCACAATTCATTAATAACTGCCACAGTAGAGAAATATATTTTAAACATATCTAAACATAGATCAGTCTAGTGTGAAACAGTGAGTATCTGGTTGAGTCCTATCTTGTTTTTAATCATAATGGAGATATGATGTTTTAACATAACATAGACAACTGTGAGAGTCAAAATTCATTCTTGACCTTGGGATCAGGTCCTTGGGTCAGTCTTACTATTCACATAAACCTTATTTCTAGCAACAAACCCCCCTCCCCAGCTCTGATAAACCCACTGTGCACTACCTGCTGACAAGAGGGCACTTAAGTTAGCCACTATCCGGTGAACATAATGGAGCATTTAGCTGCTGAAGTGACAGGCCTTTTTCTAAGGAGTTGGTTTGAGAGAAACAGAGAACTAACAGTAGAGTGAAAATTAGAGTTACACAATCAGGTGAACGCTAATGTTGCTCCATGTCTGCTGAATGTGTAAATAGGCAATTGCTAGCTAACTCATTTGACATGACACCTAAAGGTGATAAATATCAGTGTTGTGTTTGCAGCTTGTTATGTTGGCCCCAGATGGACAAAAAGTGTATTGTTTACCAGTGGATGTGGATGGAGATTAAGAGGTGCGGCCAGGTTTCTGGTTCCTGATCATCTGTGTCAATGTGGTTTATCTTTACCTCCTCAACATCTCATTCACTCCTCATGGATACTACTTGATGTATCAACTGGGTTACAGCATTGATGTAGAGGATTTTGGTTTCTATCTATCTGGATGCTGCTGCATTTACCACTTTGTTGGTTTTGGCTTCTTCATCTGGTCACTAGTAAAAAAAAGGCAAGAGCAACAATAGTTCATCAAGTTCATCCTCTACATTACTGAAGTCACACTTTCATCATCATTTTGCCATACATATGTTTGTTTTAGCAATAACTGCTTTATTCAAGCTGTGGGGGCACTTGCACACATAACAATATTTACATGCCAATGTGTCCCAATTTCTGCTGGAGCACTACAGCTGGCAGGATGAGGAATAAAAGGTCACAAAAACGCTCGCATGAGGTGGTTTTTCAGACTGTTTGACAAAACACTGTTTTACAAATTTGAAATGAAAACACTTTTTTTCCCACTCAAGTTGTGGCGTCTGCCAGATCATGCCCCAGGGAGCCAGTATCAACGTTTAATTATCGTGAAAGAAAAAAGCTTTAAACACAAACCATTTTCAATTGTGTTTTGTCGACTTTCCCAAAAATCATTTCTATTTTGTACAAAACTGCAATGGAAAGCCAGTTAGGGTCGATCCAGGCTAATGACTGGTTCCCAGTGCAAAACTAATACACTGGGATACTCCAAAACCCCAGCCATAATTAGGATAATTGACTAGAAACAGATGAAAAGAATTTAAAGACTAACTCATGTGTTGGGTCTGAGCTCTACCTCATGAGCTGGACACCAAATATGTTGTCTCAATACGTGCTGAGAGATGAGGTCCAGGACTGACCTAGAACACAGTCTAGTCTCTTAATACAAGACACAGTGTGGGTGAGATAAATAAACTTAGTTAGTAAAAAAAAAAAAGAAGAAGAAAAAAAAAATCAAATTATTTCCACAAGAATCTTGAATGTTTCCAAGATAACAATACATTCACACAGGCAAATTGAAAGGCTTTTCCCTTTGTCCTTCCTTGTCCCAGCATGCATGAATGTCTGTAACTGAGTCTGAGTGTGTGTGTTTGTGTGTGTGTGTGTGTGTGTGTGTGTGTGTGTGTAGGTGTGTGTGTGTGTGTGTGTGTTTTTGTGTTAGTATTATCTGCCCAACTTCTTGACTGACGTGCGAATGTCCAGTGAGAAATCATATTTCTGTGTTACTGAGAACAGACAAGGTGATAAAATCGCTATTCCTGTCAGGTATGCACCAGTGAATTGTTCATCAGTTCACCACCTATTTTCCTATGAGGTTTCTTTTTTTCCCATTTTCCTTCTTTACTCAAAGCTGGGTTTGAAAAGAGAAGCTTTGGTGTAAGCAGAGAGGCCACAGGGGAGCAAATCCCAACGGACACTCGGAAAAAGAACAGCTTCAAAAGGGCCTGCAATACCACAGTGAATTGTATAAGGGAGAAAAATGCAATGATTAAAAGTGAAATGTTTGTTTGAAGATAATGTTATTTTGGAAAACCTCTCTTAAGAGGATTTCTAACTTGAAAAAGAGACAAGAGGAAGAAATAGGGGAATGTGGGAGAGAGACTTGGAACTATTTCCCACAGTTATGTATACGTGTTCAAAATTGGTAACATAGGCATCAGGCAGTGTTGCTATTCATCCAAATGTTTGCCACAATCTTCAGCTCAGAGCTCGATGCGCAGCACAGTGAGAGTGGATGCATGATTGATTTGAAATTATCCCTGATTTCTAATATTATGTTTGACGGGAAAACATGAGTTAAAGAGAGCAGACTCAAGAGAACACAGCATCTGACTCTGAATGGATACAAGACATCTATTTAGCCTGCACAACCATAGCAGGTGTACATTAGTATTCAGCAGAGGAGTTACGATGGGGCTGACTGCATGGGTCAAGTCAGCACCACGTTTGGGCTGGTCCATCTCCATTTCAAGTCAAAGAGCGTTATGTAAAATTGCCAGGATGAGACGGAGTGCATAAACAGGCTCATGGAGGGGTAGATGATCACAAAATATAAGACATTTGATACGTTGATATTCTACTTTATAAACTCTCCAAAGTGAACTTTACTTCATAAAACTCTACAATGATGCAAATCCTTTAAACTGAGAATTGTATTAATGTAGACAATGAAAAAATGTAATCTTTATAAACAACAGGAATTCCACAGGGCTATGTCCTTGGCCCACTAGTCTTAAATATATCAATAAATATAAATAAAGTATAACAAACTCATGTAGTGGAGGAAGTTTGCAGATGTATGCAGACGATGAACTATTTCCTCAGTTTCTACCCAGCTGTTGTAGCACAAAACTCATGTCAAACAGCACATTAGCAGAGCAGCATTAGAGCAGCGTCAGTTCTCCGTATGAGTTTACATGGGAGCCATTCAGGCCAGTATGAAGTTGTAGGTCATCCATGTTTTGGCAGAGCTCAGAGCCCAATTTACAATTATTTAGTTGCATTAAATGGAATTGGATTGGGAGAAAATATGCTGTAGCTGTAAAAAAAAAAAAAAATACTTCAGGCTGGGTTTACACATATGTAAAACACAACATGTAAGACAGCCTATCTAGACAGCTGGATGAAGATTTGTTCTTTCTGACGTGAGTGAGACTGAAAATTGTGACTGAAACATATACACAGCCTGAAACACTGTACTGAACAAGTGGAGTAAGCATCATATGTTGTATATAAAATTTGAGAAACATGTTAAAATAGTGAGCAAAGATACACACACTTATACTCATAAGAGAGTGTTTTAGCATTCTATGATCTTTTCACATTTATGTAACATCTGGGTCACATGTGGCTTCACAGTAGTCAGACATTAAGATGATATACAATCCTTCAATTAATATGTTGAATAGATACCTGATAAGGTAACACCTCTACCATATTCTATGATGTGTTTTGATTTCATTAAATTAGCTAATGCCGAACTCACACATAAATGCCTCAATAGCCAGGTTACTAAGGTACTCAGTGACCTGGTGAAACCTTGTGTGTGTGAGGAACTTGAAGATGAGTTTTATGGTAACTTTATCGTATCATTGTTTGTGTTGTGGACTTTGTGCTGTTTTGAAAGTAATTTCTTCTTAACTTTTGTAAATTTGTATGAAGGCGCATCTTGGGTCAGGCAGTGCAAACTAGCTTAGACTATAAATGCTGTGGTATGTGGCATATAGCTAGAAATAATGTAAAAGAGAATGTGTTGGTAGAGACACATCTATCCACTGAAGAGGACTTGAAGGGCCATTACTAATGTGGTGATAGACAGTAAAAGCATGATGCTCAGTCACTTGACATGACACAAGAAGCGAGGAAATGTTGCGTATGCCAGGTTGTCTTCTCTTCTCAGAGTGGTCCACTCTCCATCCCTTTGAATTTCAAATGTATGACTTTGCATGAGCAACACCTAATTGAATATTAATGGCTTCTGATGGTATTTGATTATCTGTTTTTCATTTGGAAAGATTATACAAATGAGCCTCATTTGCATGTCAGCATCCAGGAAATGAAATGGAGTGTGTCTGCCAGATTATTATTTCTCCTTCTAACGCCACCGAGCACAACTTCCTTTAATCTCATGAATTCAGGATTAGTTTCACATTTTGGTGTGATGCTCCAATTTGGCAAGGAGGTCATTTATGCTGGGGGAGAGCTTTTGTTTGCTCCAGTAGGTGAAGACAATAGGCATAATAAAGTTTCAGTCAGCTTTGTTATTTCTCCTTAAAGCTTGACTGAGCTTTGGTATTTGTCAGATGGCATTCATTCTCAGGCGGGGCAGGTATGCAGGCAGATGGTAACAGTGGAAGGATGATGAAGAGTTTAGTCCCATTCAGTCAGTATGGAGTAAATGGAAGAAATGAAAAGCCCATAATAGGAGTGAAGTGGAGAATTACTGTCCTGTCTGGCTCCCAGGCAACAGCTTTATCTTCACAGCAATTTACAGTAATCCGCGGTGGCTGCGAGGGCCTGCCTTAGGCCTTAGGCCACTGTTAGCTGCTGTAAAATGACATGTGAATTTTAAACACTGAGTGAATTTTAAACACCAGCTGATAAATCATATTATGTTATCCTGAATACAATATCGATGTTTATTCCCTCACAGGCACAAGGTGTACCTGCTTGTCGATGTAACTGTCCAAACCTCATATCGGCAGATCAATCCTAAGTGAGACTCTGCTGAAGTGACTCTTGATTTTGATTGAATTCTGAGCATAAAGTCTTCCTTTCGACTCTTATCCCAATCAATTATGCCGGGGTGTGCCATTGATCTGATAAACATGAGCGGCAGTGGCAGAGCAGAGTTTTGCCAAGTTGATACTGAATCAAAAGTGAGTGAAGAATATCTGTAAGTATCGAGTGGCTGCTCAAGCAAGGCAGTAAATAATCCTCAGATGCATACTCTATGAGTAAAGATATGAAGGCACGGGTCAGGGGACTCCACCTCTAGCCTTCCTCCTTCTATTTGCATTATTACTTACTGTCTTTTATAATGTATGGTCACACACGTGAATTTACAAGGTCAAACATGCAGAATTTCTCAGCAAAGCACAGAGGATGCAAAAAAAGTGCAAAAGAAGTATTCACATGCAGCGGAGAAGCCCAACAGGCTTGGCACAGCTAATGTTGTCAGTGAACTCACATTCTTATTGAAGTCCCCCACCCCCTTCTTCTCTTCCTCTCTTTCTCCCACTCAGCAAGCATTCTGAGGATCTATTTCTTATTAGAATTCACCCCAGAAATCATGTTGGGCCAGCGTGCTCCTGCAGCTCCAGACTCTATTAAATGCCTCATTCAATTTTATGATATAGTTTTTATTTGACATTAAGGGCTTTACAAAAAGGCTGTGGAGTTATTAGTAAAAATAGAGAGAGAGAGAGAAAGAGTGAGGGGGAGAGAGCGAGAGAGAGAGAGAGAGAGGGAGAGAGAGAGAACCACCCACAAGAATGCTGGTATATATTATGATTTACTGTCTTTCCTCTGCTGCAAGTTTGCAGTGGATCTTTTCCAAACTTCGCCTCACCATAAATTGGTTTCAGAAGTTGTTCACTGTGTATATTTTATTAATCTTCCCGGAAATCTGTTTAACTCTCATATAACTGTGAAGACTTAATGAGAGCATAAAATGTACAGTCAAGGAGTGTAAACAAAAGGGCAGACCCCACCCCAAAACCAAAATTCAACTCTCTCTCTTTTATTACATGGACAAATGCCAGTTTCTCATTTAAAAATACAGCACAGCTTTTAATTGGACAGTTTTAGTAATAACAAATCCAGGTGACTCACAGCAAGTCTTGCAGCATTATGCTCCTTATGTTCTATAGAGTCACAAAGCGTTCACAGGGAACTAACACAATTATTGCATTATTCAAGGCTGCAAGTCAAGGTCAAGAGTAGTTATAGAAGTATTCAGAGCCTTTAGTAAAAGTCTGAAAATAAAATAAAAGTCCTGGATTCAATTCTTACATAACAGCAGAGAGGTGTTATTGGACATGTCCTTAAAGTAACAGCAGTTAAAGTGAGTGTTGTATGATATATTATCAGATTATTACTGATGCTTTCATGATGTCAGCAGCCTTTCACAGTAGAAATTGGTTCAGGTGCTGCTAATTTTAACAAACACTTAACAAATGACGTTTTCTCTGTAAAATTGTGATATGAAAAGTTCGTAGTATGACTAATATTTGCCTCTAAAACATAATAAGTAGAAGAATGAATCAGAAAAAAATGGGGAAAGTCAAGTGAAGTACAAGTACTTCAAAACTGTAGTTAAAGTGGCTTGTGTGAGTCAGTGTGTATAGTCAGTAGATTTGGAGCACGTTCCCAGTTAAGAGAAGCAGCAGGACAGAAGCTGAGCGTTGTGCTGCTGAGGACAGGGCAATCTGCAAAAACACGTTTCAGCCACTTTAAAAAGTACCCACGGGAAAAAAACTAATATCAGTTTAATTATATGTTTAATTTTGAACATTTTCATCACTTTGTCTTGCTGTCAAACAGCTCTTTTCTTTGGACCTACAGTTTGTGAACTGTAGAACTACTGCATGACTCACAAGCACACGTATGGGTAGGTAAAAGAATTTCTATATTGTTTTATTTATTTCTCTTTATATTTCCATGTTTTTTTTATTTACTTATTTATACATTCCTGTTTATATTTCCATATTTATTTTCTTATTCTTCTGCAGATTTATTATTTTTTATGGCACTCCTATTACTCCATAGAGCAGCCCACTGAGCTTCTAAACCTCTCTTCAGAAACCTATGGGTGATGTCACAGAGGCTATGACCATACAGTCTATAGCTGAAGTGCATTCATTTGATATTTTGACATTTATGATATAAAAAATCTGTGGAAATAACTTTATTGAACTTGTAAGCAAACAAATAAAATGGCAGCTTGTAACACGCGCCAACGTAATAACAGCCCACAAATTTTATAAACCACAAACGTAAAAGCAGGTGATATGATGATCAACACTTGATCGAACCCATTGGCAGGTGTACAAGTAAATAAATCAACAACAGTGACCACAAAGATCATTTTTCATTTTCATCTTACATTTGTGGGAAGTTATTATAATTTTGAAAGTTGAAGATTTTCACCTTCCCGCAAACGTGACAAATCTACAAATGTAATAGATTTACATTTGGAGGACATTACATTTTACATCTGAAGTAGGCAACTGTTATTACATTTGTGGGATATTTATTACATTTGTGGGATTATTACATTAAAAGCTGCAGATTTGTAGTGCGTTTGTGGTTTATTACGTTTGTGAGCCGTTATTATGTTTGCAGGTGTTACACAGCTGTTTATTTACATTTCTTGTACTTGAGTGTACTTCTGTGTACAAATACAGTATATCCTGAAAACACTCAGTGAACGACATCAGTGAAAACGTCAAACGGGTAACGCTGACAGGAAGTAACCCCGGAGGAACCTATCTCTGAACTCAGCCCCCAGCCGCAATGTAATTAAAACAAATCTAAACAGCTAGCTACACAGGTTCATTGTAGAGTTTTAACAGGCGTACATTCCTCTTCTGTTTTCGTAGCACCAAGCATTTACAGCACAATAGAAACAAGGTGGCATGCAGCATGGTGTCCCTTGTTGTCTTCTGTGCAAAGCCTGGAGACAGCTTGAAGCTTTTCTTCATCTTGTGTCTGTAATCTCTGTCAGTGGGGACTCTCATCTGGTGCGGGGCGGTGAGCAAGAGGGTGCAACCAAAACAGTCTCTGACAATGACTTCAACTCCATTCAGCTGTTGCCGGGTAAAAGACGGCAGATAAACAGGCGGGATTTAGATATAGTGCTGAAATTTGACAGAACAAAATCACTGTCCATGTGAGGTTGGGTGATAGCTTTTACCTCATTTGCCTAAAATTTCATGGATGAGTGCGGTGTCTTGCAAATACAAGGCTGAAATAAATGTTTTCTCATCGTGAAGGGATCAGGTGGCGCCTTGTTGCTAAAGTATAAAATGGAAAATAACATAAACCAAAGTGGTTTTACTTGTCTCATCTTCATCATTATCCACCACATGGCAACTTAAAGCAAATATAGAAAACATTACATTATTGGAAATCTCACAATGCTGAATTTTAAAGCAAGTTGCAGATACAATTGCAACTGAGAAACACATCCATCATATGGCAACATTGAGGCCTCATTCAGTTGGTAATTTGTTGCCTTTTAATTGACTGACTAAAGACACAGTGTGTACGGCTGATTTCGCTCTCTTTCTTCAGTCAAATGTTCCACAGACACGAGACAGAGGGCTGATTTACGACGGACCTGACCCAGAGCCGAGGTGGAAGAGACAGTGTGGACAATAGATCAAGGTAATATTCCAGTGTATTTCAGCCAGTGTGGCAAAAAACATAAAACATTTCTTCTTTTATTTTTTATGTTATTATGTTATATACTGTATTTTGGAGCCTACTCTAGCCTAGATACTGGACCAACAGGCAACTTTCCAAGTCTAGTGGTGGTTTAAAGGTATTTTCATCTTTACTTTATTGAATTTGTTAAATACACTGAAATATATCATAACTTCAGAGGGGTGCAGTATATAGTCAGGAATAGAAGTCAGGTCTTCACTACTGGTATGGGGTCGGGACAGTGGACTTGGTGAAGGTTATACTCATTACATAAGTTGTTATAACAAAGCTGTTCCTTGTACAACCAATATGAAAATATGTCATATAACATAAAAATAATGTTATTTCAGTGTTCAAATGCAAACATTTCCACATTATAATGTGAAACCGAGTTAATTATTTGTTTGTTTATTTTTTATTTTTTGGTCAAATTATAATAGCATTGGTTGGATCTGGTCATATGTTTATTAAAAGGGCTGAGTTTTGATCTGTGTTGTAAACTCACCATGCCATAAGAACGTACCAGATTCAGGTTTATTTGAAGCAGATCCTGGCTTCAGTCCCTTTGATGTTTTCTTACTGGCCTTGTTTATCAGAGCACAGTGAATCCATGTTTCTGTTGAATCCCTGTGGGTGTACAGGTGCAAGTGTTTCACTGTCAAGCTATGCCAGTCCTATCCTTTAAACAACTGAAAGCACACAGCAGGGACACAATCTTGCTTCTGAAAAGAGATTCTGTCAAGAGATATTAGATATCTAATAGAATCACATAAACAGCAAGGAACATTACTGGGCGGGGAGACAACATGTTTTGGTAATTGCTGTCTTCTGGCCAGAGGCAGGCACCTTGCATCTCTACATTAACAACTCATCTGCCCCTCATTTGCATCTGTTATAGTAAGCTGTTCTGAATTTTTCTGATTTTGACAAGGCATTGACTGCCTGACACTCCCTCCCTTAACAGTTATTACTGTCAGTGCTTTTCCTGTGATGAATGCCAACATAGAGAGACTTATTCCAGCAGGTTGGTCTTGTATTTTGCAAGAAATATAACAGTTATCTACTATTACACTAACCTCACCTTTCATGGGTTTTCTGTCCTGACCTGGTATTGCACAGACCTCCAGTATACAGGCTCCACAACCCTGCAGGAGTCCTGTAATGTAAACTGGCAACTGCCTGCCATTGCCTCAACTGTTTACCAACTACAAAATGCTAATGACTTGCAAAATTCTAGCAGGAGATTCTAAACTTTTAAGGGGAGCTGGAAGAGATCCAGTGCTCTTTGAGGAAAAAAAGAAAAAGACAGGGTGAGTTGTTCAACAGTTATGATCCTAAAAGGGTTAAGTGTGTTTTAGGCGCACACAATTAAATTATGTGCAGACTGCAAGAACAAAAGCAGCAGCAGGATATTTCAGTCATTTTGGTCTTCCTCAGGCAGCATCAGATGAAACATTTTCCTCTGCAGCCTGCTGAAAGTTTTTTTTTTTTGTCTTATGGGGCTGTGAATGATTCTCATGTAGCTGTGCGTGAGCTGACATTTTCACGCTGGTTTTTTAACTTTATATCGAGATTCAATATAACCTACTCCTTGTGAGCAAAACCAGCCCTTGAGAGCAGAATGTCTGTGTAAGATTTCCAAGGTGGGCCAATCCCCATAACCCAAGAGATTATGCATAAACAGACAAATGAATAAATACCTTTTAAGGTATATACCATATATATGTGTAATGTGCAGATATTGGGCAATAACTAGCAAGAAATTGCTGCACAAAAATACCAAAGATGTGATGAGGTAGATTTGAAATCCTGATAGCATTATGAGCAATGACCACTTTTCCACTCAGGTCATAGTTGTGTTAAAAACAAATTTAGAGGGCTCCCTATAGAAACAACTTTTTTTATCTGATTTTCTTAAACGCTCAAATGTCAGAATCAGAACTGGCTTAAAGAATTCAGTCTGCGTCAGGCTATAATTGTAATTAAAGTGCTAGAATGAGACATCTCAAATTGTGATTGCTGAGCAAATGAAAGAATGACAAAATTATAGACACACATGAGCATATTGCTAATGTGTTAGCATGCAGATGCCTACGACCATTCAATAGATATGGAACAATAACATCTTCCCATTGCATTCATATTTATGGCCATCTCCTGAATGTAAGTTCATTATTTACTCTTGCTTTAACTGTTTCAGTCTCCTCCAAATCATGAGAAAACATGTCTTTAGCCGCAATACTTTCGACTTTCTTCGGCAGCTATATGCTTCATTTTTCTGTCTGCCATTCCATATGCTTGAAAACATTTGCTAGTAATTTTATATGAAGAGCTGATGGAAATATTGTATAGTATTGAACTATTTCATAACAAAGAGTAACACCATGGAGCCTGGCAGAGAGTAGTCACAAATAAAAGAGCTTCATGTTCACTTTTTTGCACTAATTTTACATGTACGATATGAAATAACAGTGACTTTATTAAAAAATATTTTTAAATACAAGTAAAACTGAAAAGGCTTTGGTGGATCAAAGTGGTAAGACGATGGAAAACAAATCATCTTGGACAAAATTTCAGCGTAAAAAAACAACAAGCGCCAGATCCAGAACGCTGTTTGCTCATTCTCATGGCCCAGAGGCGCGATCGGAGTGGTCGCATAACGTGGAAGTAACCCGGAAGCCAGAAACTTTTTTGGTGTATGCACCAGGCGAGCAATTTATAATACATACATGGTCCTGTCTGCCCTGAAGAAGCAATGCTGCTAAAAGGGTGAAGCTTTTGGCAAAACTGGTAAGTAACCAGCTCCTAATGATGAGATTTTCACAGTCCCGCTGTGTCTCCCAGCGTTTTGCCCTTTTCCTGTTTGTCTCTGCAGTATATCTACCCCGGTCATCCATCCATTCGTCACCAGATTGTTCTTCACAGTGGTAGTAACTCTCTAGACCGCTGTGATTAGTTAGTGTGACTACAGAGTTATCCTGTTTCAGTGATCTCCCTGGTGTTTTTTGCCTGTGTTAACTCATTGTCCTCCTGTGCTCCAGAAGACTTCCTGATTTGTGGACTGCTGTTCCTGCCACACTCCGCTCCCGCCACGCCACGCCACACCACCCACCTGCCTTTGGTCTCCGGTCGTCCCTCGTGTTTCCAGAGTGTGTTTACTCACTTACCTCTGGCCCTCAGTGTCCTCCGTACTCCTGCCCTGTGTTCTCACCAGACACCTGGATTCGGCGTATCTTGTGTTCTGTCTCTGCTCTGGGGTCCAACATCCATTCTGACAAAAAAAAAGTAACAAACATTGTAATGCTTACAAATACTTACCAAATTAAGCATATTATTATTTAAATTTTATGGCCAACATCCGCCTTGGTAGCGCAAACGCTAGGTTTTAATAATGTTTCCCTCAACTATCTCCCAATGTCAAGGTTTAAACAAAGGCAGTAACTGATATCATTAGAAGTTTTAACACAGCGTTAGGGGACACATTACAATGTGTGAGAGAAAGTAGGACATTATTTGTTTCTAATTTCCTCCAAAACTAATTGTTTTTTCGTATGTTTTTATATTTCCTTGTTGCTTGCAGGCTATGTGCTGCTTGTATCTAGCTCCTCACTCTCTCTGCCCATCTTGGTCACAACACTTTAAAAGCACTTTAAAGGATATCTTAATGGACTCATTTGAACACCAAAATTAAAATATTCAAGATATTTCTAACATTGTTTGGGCATGTTGAAATTTTGCTTCATTTCCCTGGGTGTATTTTGAATTCTGACATATGACTTCCACCAAATGTTCTCTTCTTGGAATAAATTTCTAGATAGGGAGAGAGCAGCTTGGCTTGCAAGATTGAAGAGGAGGGGGATTATACCGAGTGATCCAAAAGTCCATGTCTTCTTATCGTGGCTTAATAGTTTAATGAAAAAAAAAACTCATCCCAAGAGGAATGGTTAATGTGTCACAGTGGTAAATCGCACTTTGTTTGATTCCAGCAGGGACTAGCTTTCCAGGCTGTTTTGGCTGTCAGACGGACAACGGACACTGCAGCATTTACCGGGATGAGAAGTGGAGAAATGCATCTACAAAAAAAAAAAAAAAAAGATTAAATAAATTTTTTTTTTAATTATGTTTAGCATAATTATTTTCATCCCCATTTCCATCTGTTGTGTACTTCCCTGGACTGGCATGTGGGTAGCAGAGGAGAGACAGCGGGTGTTAGGCAGTTCAATCAGAGAAGCAAAATGCTGCTACAACAACAGCATTTGGTGCCACAGAACTGTTATCACTGCTGACCTGTTAAACATCTGCTGCGTCCTTGGAATCACACATAATTTTCAGCTGAAAAATGTAAATCACAACCTGTTTTCACCACTAAATGTCAACTTTCTAAATAACGTATATCCGCCACGGCGTCATTACGCTTTATGCCGACACCACACTGATGCTGTCCGTCTTTAGCACATTTTTACAGCTTTTCGGTAGTAATTAGACATCAAGAATTATTAGAATATATACCCACAAGACAAAATGAAAATGTCGAGAATGCTGCAACTCATTAACGGTATTCTTCAGGGGGAACAAGCTTTGATTAGATTGTTCATTCCCTCAAGGCAAATCCAGTTGAACAAAGGCTTTCTGGTACGTCTATGAATCTGTGGATTTCACACTCGCATATTTTCCGCATTAAAACACATGGATACAGCTTGGTGTTTCTTTTGATGCACAATTACCGTGGTACCAACAATAGGATTTCATATCTTACTGCTTTAAATTTCATATAATAACTCTATCTGAGCCCTAGTTATGCTAAAAACGTTTTAACAGTATTTTGTTAAATGCAGTTTTTCTGTGATGTTGGAATTGATGGTCCTCTGTCAGGGATGCATTCTCGCTCAGAACATGTGACTTGGCAAACAAAATGGGAATCTGGTGAGATTGGAGAAGTACTAATGTTACATTCTGTTTACAGAGCAAAACTGGGATGCAGCAGATGACCAAACAAGGAGCCAATTATAAGAGACTGTTGTTTTGACAATGTAAATTAACAAATATAACTTCATAATTAGGAACTTGATGGATGCATAGCCAGTCAAAGATTAATAGCTCTGGGGTATTTTAGACAGTATAGGAATCAGCTCTACCCTGTGCAATTATGTTTAGAGTCATTGTTAATTGATGTCATGTGGAGGAAAAAAACAATATTGCAGATGCAAGGCACCACTGACAGATTTGATAAGAAATGCATCCCTCTCAGTGACGCCGTATTGTGACCTATTTAAAACTTTTCTGATATGTTGCATCAAGTCAACTTCAATGTCATCAGCAAAACTTTCACTTCTCCTCACCCCTTTCTTTTCAGGGCGGGTAATTCCATTTGGTGCAGTAAAAGCATATTGTTGAGGAACAATCTTCATCCTTCAGCCAGTGAGCAATGAGCAAAGTGATGAATACCTGGGCCATGAATACTAAACGATAGGTAATTAAAGGGTACCTGAGGAATATTACCTTGGCTGGAACACCTGAGGAGAGATCCGGGCTACTGTCCATTAGACTGGAGAGGGAGAAATGGAGGAAAAAGAGAAAGATTGAGTCAGAGAGCGAACTGGAAGGCATGAGTGATGGCTGTTCTCCAAATCAGTCATTTGGGCGGAGAATCTGACGTTTGATTAAGTCTGACCTAGATATCACAGACACGAAGTCATGGCCTCTTACATGCACTTCAGTGGAGAGTCAGACTTCAGGAGTTATGTGAGTTTGAAAAGATTCAGTTTGAATAAGGCTGTTGTCCAAGTTCAGGACCGTGTCTGCTGTCTGTCCAGGTAACATTATAATCATTTTGCTGTAGTAGAAACAAGGAATAAATAAGGATGTAAAGATTAACCAATGCTACTCAGCTATGTAGATATACTGTATCTAAGATCTGAATCGAAATCAGTATAGAATTTATCAAAATCTATACAAATGTCAAAAAAACAACCTTTTACAAGTAAATCATGCATCCTCTTTTTACTCCTGTGTCTCCTAGAAATGATGTTTATATTCTACTACAGGCTGAGAAATACAGTGCAGATACGTTTCTTTTTTATCAACATAATTAGGAAACATTATAATGAACATATTTTACCAGGTCATAAAATGTTCACTGATAACTAAATTTGTCTGCACTGCAACGCAGGACATATTTACTTTATGATTATTTAACATTGCTCTAACCTTAAATTAATGAATACTTTTGTTGCATAAACTTAAACATACACATGATTGTCTAAGTCCAGCTCTTTGTACGCCCACCATCAGTGGACATCATTCAGTGGATGTTTAAGTCACATGCTTCACGTCCTGATTTATTCAATAAGCCTGTCTCCATTTTTCTTTTATTGATACACCAACCTTTCCTCTTTTCCATATCTCAACTTTTTTTTTTTCTTTTCAAATTTGCAGAGTACGAAATTAAGATGTTCATAAAAACGTGGATTCTGTGTCGCTTTTGTATCAGACATGCCGATTTTAGCATAATATCTGTAACTCAGATCAAACCCACAAACGTATCAGTGACGGGTCTGCGATGACATGGAGCACTGGGGATAAACTTTTACTCCACTTGTCCTTAAGTTTCCTCTTGGTAATATTTTTCCTACCCAACCAATCCAAGAAAATGATACAAATCCAGCTTCATGAACAAAGTTGTCTACACTGTGCTACTAAATTTTGTGAGCTATATTGAGGCAGCCTGATGATTTGCAAGTGCAGCACACATTTCAAGTCAGATATGTTTTAATATAGGGCGCTGAGACCAGACCTCTCGTTTTATCACCCCCAAATTCTCCATGTCCGTGTGGCAGCACTGTCTGAAAAGTCCAGGTAACAAATCACAAAGAGCCTCTTGGGAGTATGCCCATTGACTTTTTGAGGCGTCTCACTGATGTAACCTTGGCATTAATGGGAGGTTTTCACATTCTCTATTCTTATGGGGCTCACCGTAATCTGTTATAGAGGTGGCTGAGTTTCCTCCTGGGCCTTCTGAAGTTTGAACCCGAGCAATAACCTTGCCTGTATGGGTTGGAAGGATGGAGCAGTCCATCCTTCTCACTATCCTCTCGATGTTTACTAAACCCTCTCCACCCTTCACAGAGCCCACATTTGCCAGCCCTCCAGAGAGCAACACACCAATTACTCCATGTGTATCTTGATTGAATAATAGGACTTTTAATTGTCTTGTCTTTCACAATTACGTCAAAGCCGTAACCTTTAATTAAGTGTCTGCCAATTATTTTATTCCCTTTTTTGTTTGAGTGGATGAAAGTAATTACTGTCACCTTGCAAAGTATGAGAAGTAATTAATCCTTTTGATTTTACCAAATCCCTTTTTTTTTGGTCATTAGTTGGCCTTTTAATCCTTGAAAGATTATGACGCCGGTTAATTATAGAAAATGGAAGTGTACCTACTTGTTGTTTGTGCAGCATCAGCTTTTTTTTTTTTTCTCAAAACATGCTGCAATATTTGATTTTTCTGTCAGCCGCAGTCATGCAGCTGTCATAAAAGCACAGAGATACTGGAGACTTGTCCCATTTGCCAAGATGAAATCTTTAATGACAGCCACAGAAATATATGACATATTTGTCAAATTGAAGAGTAAACTAAAAGGGACACTCCACAGATTTTACACAGGACGTTTACTTATCAGGAGGAGCACTGCTCAGCCAGTAAAAACAGTTATATAATGTCTTCTGTGGCTCTGGAGGAGCTTCAGCAATGTCATCTCAGATTTGGCTGAATAACAAAGCTATAAACCGGAATAGTAGGGTTTCATTTAGGAGACAGCAGACTCTAATGATAGACACTTTCCATTTGCATTATGGGAAACGTAGGCTTCATTGTTTTTGGAGCCTGACCCACAGCAGGGCCTGATCTGAGTCTGACCATTTCTTTTTTACATTGTCCAAAGCTGGAGTGAGGTATTGCATAGTATCAAAGAAGTGCTGAATAAAATCATCCTCACTGAAGCAGAAACTGAATGTAGCAATGATACCGACGTATCTGGGCGCATAGACTGTATGCTGGACCGAATGCTGTGTGTGTCCTCTTTCAAAACCATTTATCAGACAAGGCCAGGTGGGTTGTGGACTCAGAATGTGGGCCATTGTTGTAGGCCATAGAAAACCTTGGATGTCTGGGGGATCCCACCATCCCACCCCCCCACACCCCCCCCAGCCCAGGAGCTCTGTGTGACTGCTATGTGAAGGCTCCTGCCCAGACCCAAACATGCATATTGTGCAGGTCTGAAAGGACCCTATAATCCATCCCTATATGTGCCAACCCCCCCCCCCACCCCCCCACCCCCCCACCCCCAACCTCTATTCATCCCTCGCTGTGTCTGCATCTCTCCAGAGTGGCTTTAACACAGTGCAATGCCATGCAGCTTCACACAAGTTAAAACATGATGGAGAGCTGTCATTGTTCTCCTCTGTGGTCAAAACATGTGCTTCCCAACATGCAGCTGGTTTGTTATCTCATCCAGAGAGCATACAGACCACTCTAAATCACTCTCTCTCTCTCTCTCTCTCTCTCTGTCACTACGCTGGCGCTGCTTTTTTATCATTTCACATGTGTGCCGCCTGCAAAAATAGAATACAAGCAGGAAGGATCAGAGTCGCCTATAAGCCTGTAGTCTTGGCTTGGTCATTGACATTGAGATTCAGGTCCTGTCCCCCAACCAACAGTTGGTTGTTCCCCCATAAAATGGAAGAAGTATTTATTTGTGTTTTTTAGCCCTCCTCCCCGTGTTTTCTTTTTTTTTTTCTCATTCACTCCCCTCCCCGTCACTTCAGCCGCCTGGCTTTCTCTGTGATGAATCTCAATTATGCCAAGGTCACCTTTCATTGCGATGATCTCTCTGCTGCTTTATTGGAACTGGCAGTACTTCCACACTATCATGGCCATGCTTATTGACAGCCACTTCCTCCTTCAAAACAAAACCAGCAGAAAAAAATAGAGGAAAAAGAAAAGTTACATCGCCTCTAATTTTGGCGGGCAGAACTGGCATATCTACTTCAGGCTCTGCCTGTCTCTAATCATTCTCTCTTTGTGCTGTCCAGAAAGTGGGTGGTGGTGTTTGGGGGGTGGGCAGCTTATTCATATGTTGGTTTTACCACTGTAATTGTTTTCACATAAATATGATGCTAAATGGTGCTCTTGAATGCACACTGTGAAGAGACCCTACTCAGTCAACTCTGTTCTGAAATAAACAAGCATGTTTATTCACAATTTACAGCCAGGAAGTGATATACTGTATCCAAAGCCCATCTCCTCATCAGCCTTCATTTTGGAGCTAGTGAGCTCTTATCAAAATTATTGCGATTTATTGTTTCCTGCTGTAACCATGACGACTGTGTGACGGCACTTGTGTGGTCACGTTTTCATCTTGAATGGGGAAATGAGTGACACAGAGAGGCACAGGCTAATTTGTTTGTGCATAAACAAGACTTGAAATGCATCTGTGTGTTTGTTTGTGTGTGTGTGTGTGTGTGTGTGTGTGTGTGTGTGTGTGAGTGTAGATGGCACTGAGTTGACATCCACCATTCACATTTGATGAGGATGCTCGTACATGTAATTGTTGTTTCAATGCAGCATCTGTTGCTTAGGGGAAGCAGGATGGGTGGGGGTGGGGGTGGGTGCTTGCATGGAGATAGTTAGCCTTGCAATTGACAGTGACACGTTGATAAGCAAGAGCGCGGAGTGTGTTAGCTGAACCAATAGGCCTTTGATGGCTTTCTGATATAACTCGTTAAACAAGCGTTGGACCGTTTACCTCTGTGATGTATCTTATTTGTCCGTTCTCTGCCGGCCACACATCCTCGCTAAGCTGTCTTCCTTCAAAGGTGTCAGATCTTAATGGGGCTACAGACTTAAAGCTGTGTAGTCGTATTCCCTTCATAACTTGGCCATTTTTGGCACGCTTGGATCTTTTAAGATACGTCAGGTGATTTGTCTTAAGCAAACATGACAGTTCTAATGCGCCATGTGCTGCTCTTAATTTGTTGGGAGATCTGTGATCGCTCTTTCTTCTTGCACAAAACTAAACTCAACTCATTCTCAGCAATAGAACGTGAACGCTGTGAAACCTGGTAGCCATTGAGGGTGTTTTGGACACTGATGCCATCTCTGACCATTCTGCTTTAATATATCTTAAAGTTACACAGAACTAATGGAGGCTGGGGAATAGCAGCTTCTACTGGGCCAATATAATAGCCTGGAATTGAACTTCATACTGGCCAGCTGGGGCTGAGAAACGATTAAGGTGTCTGTATTTTCTTCCATCCAGTTGTGTTTCAAGATTTAAAATAAAAAGCCCAATGTGGATTGATATGAGTACTGTGATAGGGAAGAACTGCAAATGTTTCATATTATCACCAATAAGTTAAAGTTCCTCTTCAGACACGTAAAATATTCTGCTATGATTAATATTTTGTTTAACATGGTTTTCATACACTAAAAGTGAGAAAATGGAAGACTGGGTCTGGGAGCTCATCTACTGTTACTTCCTCAGAATCAGAGACTATCAGACGGATCAGAACGGTTAGCATAGTTACCATCTTGTATTTTGATTATGTTGTTTGTTAGCTTGTAACTGGCAGTGTCCGACACAGTGTTGGTGGTTGTGCTAATGCTAATTCTCACTCTGTGTACTGACCAGGTTTTGGGTTTATTTAGCGCCCCCCCGCCCCGGTCCAACAGGATTGGTTCCTTAGTTATATGACGTGTGAATCCCTGGCTGTCTGCATCTGTAGCTCAAAGGTGGAAAGACGCAGTTATGGTGATGATCAATCATATGTCTTGTATTATATAAAACACACAATATGGACATTTTGCCAAGGTTTAAAACTTGATTTTCATCAACTTTATTTTCAGGTTTCTTGTCTTTATTATTTTTGCTGAGCTGTTTAAGTAGAAAAAGCAATTGTAACAATTGTAACCACCCTTAACCGATTGTATTATGCTAAGGCAAATGGCCACTGTTGCATGTGTGAACCTGAAAAAAAGTACATCACAGTAAATGGCACAATGAACACATGGAATTGCCATTTATTGTCAAACAACTGATTTCTGGTTTCATTATACAGTGCAAACCCTCCCAGGGAGAAAAAGAGAATGAATGGACTCACCTTCAGACATGCAGTGACTCTCTTAAAGGCCAAATACGCCCAAACCTCTCATGTCTAGATGAATGGCAAGCTCTAGGCAGAGTGAGTTTGCATCTCCTGTCCCCCCCCCTCCATAAAAAAGTCAGATACCCCATGAGAGACGGAGACTGCCAGACTGATCACAGAGCTGCTTCTTTATCCAGAGAAAAACTGGGCTCTAAGAAGTTTGTGACAAAGTAGTTGTGGTATTTTATGATGTGGGTTCAGCCTGACACTGTGCAAAGAACTGCTCGCTTCCCTGAGGATTAGCTACTCTTAAGAGCGGTATATGGCTCCATATGCCAAACTTCCCATATGCAAGGATTCTTTGTCTGTATTTTTTCCTATTTTTGGAAGGGGTAGAGTGAGGTAAGTTTAGATTTAAAGACACATGTCAGAGTCTGTTTCTCTGGGTTTTTCTTTTAAGCAGTTTTTATCAAGTGGTTAGAAAAGTCCATCCTTCCGCATTTTAAATATGCATAGTGCTGATATTGTTGTGTTTCACACTAGAACAGAGGCACTCGAGATAGATAGTAGATGTTTAGTATGATACTACTTCTTGAGAGGATGTAGTTTTTCTGGCATAATCTTTAATCATGCCATCTTGACAGACAAGCTAGTAACTGTAATCAAATGCAGGTGATCCTAATCAAAGGATTACAGTGTTTATGGCAGCCTGCCATCCATGTTGGTGGTAAACACACACACACACACGCACAACATCCCATGAACACGAACAAGCAGGACACGGCTTGCTGGCGAACACTTTGATCGCCTTTCATTCAGTCCCGCGTCTCATCTCTTTGGGCTTTTGGGGAAATTCAGTGTCTAATCCGCCGTATGTCGCAGAAGTTTATACAAGGTACTCCATGGAGTTTGGGGGCTCACATTAGGCGGGGGAGGCGAGGAAAAAAAAAAAAGCATACATTTACACGGTTGAGTGGTGTAATCTTCATGAAATACCGGTAAATAGGGAGAGGAAGCCTAGTGGAGCCGTAGATTAATGTTGCTATCAAATGGCCTGGGACAAAGAAGGGGATGGCTAATGAGCTGGAAAAGGCAGGGCTGTTCACCGCGTTAAATGATACCGTAGCACCATCTCCCCACTGGCCGTCGCACTGCCATGTTCACACATTCTGATGTTGCTAACAGCAATGTAGGACAAATATTGGAAAATGTCATTTAAGCGAGAACCAGGACGACGTGTTTGATATTTTAAAGATGGCTTCATCAAAGGCAGATTTCAGAAACACAAATACAGCTCTCTAATTTGACTCTCTCCCATATGCCTGATATCCCTCCCTGCCCAATTTCTGAGAGGTCATTTGCTGGCAACTTCTTTTTCATCCCCAAAAATTGCTTTCACATTTGGTCTGTCTCTCTCTCTCTCTCTCTTTCGCTCTCTCTGTCCCTTTATCTCTCACTCTTCTTCCCTTTAAGTCCATTTCACTTCTGATCACTCTGTCTCGGTGCCTCTCTCTCTCTGTATTTGCCTCTCTCTCATAGCCATGATATAATGAAAAATAGGGTTCTCTCCCTTGTCTATCTCCTTCCTGTGGTATCATCTCAGGCATGCTTGTAACCTCCCATGACTGTCGCCTAGGTGACAGGAAGAGCGAGATGAACTCTTGGGCTTAGATAAATTTCTTGGTCTGGCCTGCGGAGGCTGTATCAATTTTTGATGTTCTACTGCCTCACAGACACTTTTGCAGGCATTGTTTCATGTTTTATTTAGGCCTGTGTTAGAGCTAGGTTAAAGTTTCAGCAGACTGCCAGCCTGAAAGAGTCTGGCGGCATGGAGGAAATATCACATTGGGGGCAATAGTGGCCTTTTATCAAGGGTCAGAGAAAGAGAGGGAGAGAGAAGTGGAAAATTATGGCTCGCGTGCTTTCAAATTCATCCACAGGCTCACAGTGATGGCGTTGTTTGCCGAAAGGCCCCGTGCACAACTGCCATCACCAAGCAGCCTCAATTCTGCCTCACAATAAGACGAATGGTGAGAAAGCAGGAATAGTTTTCCTCATAGAGGCAACAAGGAGAATGCTGGAAAAAAAAAAAAAAAATCTCTCTCTATTCTGAGTGCAGTCAAACACGTGAGCGTGCTCTCACAGCTTCAGGCATCGACATATTTATCTTACTTGAGCCAAGTGACAGTTGTCTCCACAACCATTTCATTTTAAATGCAGCCACGAAGAAGAAGAAGAAGAAGAAGAAGAAGAAGAAGACAAAGAAAAAAAAAACTGAATTAATCAAGTGGGGAGGGGTACACGAAGGAATGGGGGGATGAGGGTGCACGTTGGGTGTGGGGTGGAGGTCTATATCCCCCAGTGATGCTGTGAATCAGAAGGGATGGGTAAATAAATGTGTTATGTATGACCAAGCGCACAGACAGGGCTCTGGGGCTACTAGCTGGTCCAGTCACGATGCACTCAGACAAGAGAATAAATCAGCACACAATTAGGGCTTGTGATTTCATTTATGGTACCTACGAGCGCTCCAGTGGCAGATTCTGGCAGATGTCATTTCTAGCCAATTGATTTTGCTGCTGTCCCGAGGCCCGAGCAGTCATGGCCCCTCTGTCCGGATTACAAATGGATGGCAAATACGAGCCAAATGGCTGTCCAGGCAATTTCTGCAAGATAGGAGCAGAATAATGTAAGAGACTACAGTGGCACTGAAGGAACAAAGACAGAGACAGACACACACACACAAACACACACACACACGTATGGAGGCGCTGCCTGAGCTGTTATCATACTGTAAATATGGCATGGAAGAACACAGGCACATATTTGTGAAATGTATTTATAACAATTTACCCCATGAAGATGCATTTTCAGTCAAACATTGGTCGCGAATTCTTTGAAGGTGCATCCTGTGTGCTTTTGTTACGGTAAATCAGATTCTGTGTAGTATCCAGTCTTCAATGCTGAACGCACTTTAACATTCAGCAAGAGCAGTAAAATTGTTTCTAAGCTACCGTGAAATCCATGAATGTCTTTAGGTTTATGCATCGGTAATGTTTTCACTTACAGTCACGTAACGTAATAAAAATGCTGCGACACAATCAGGACACGCTGAACATTTTTCATCTCAGTCATCGTGCTTGACCACTTGCGGCGCAAATCGACAATGTCATTTCAAAGCTGTAGTGAATGAAGACCACGTCCCTGGTCTGAAGCAGTTCATCAATCTGCCAACTGCATCACTTCTCCGCTTGCTGGCTCCATTTGGTGTTTTCCCCTTTAGTTTCAATTTACCACTTCCTTTGCATGGAGAGGACCGCCTGCCAGTGTTCACACTGTACTGTACTTGACTTGAAAAAATATTTGCCAGCAGTTGAGATGTGATGGTTATCTCTGTTGCAGTTCTATGTTGTGGGTAAGGGCTGTAGTTTGGATTATGGTTTCATCTTTTAGGATCTATTCAATGCAGACAGTTTTAAATTCCCAAATCAGTTTGGTTGCTGCCTTTGCCATAAAAGAAAAACTGGCGTGGTTAAATATGAAGGCAGATTTCCCCTGAATCTCTTGTCTTATATTGTAGTGACTATGTCCTTTACTTTAGCCGCCACCGGCTGCTCACTGAAACTCTGTTTAGACGTGTCCTCTGAATAATGATATCCAGTATAATATCATATAATATCATGATGCCTTTACTTTCTGGTGTCTGCAATCTGAAAAATCCACAATGTCCAATGAGATTTGTATACAAAGTTAAACAACCACAGCCAGGAGTTGTGGCGGAACAGTCAAAAACTGTTTGCTTCTTTGCAATAAGCAACACCTGTGATTACTGCCTTGTGGCTTCAATTTTGTGCGGACAGCCTCGGCCTTACATCACATCCCCAAGTGCTGGGAGGAATATCACACAACTCAAATACATGGCTCCTACAAAAATTGTGTGCAGTATTAAATGACCTGGGAAGGGATATAGCAGATAGAAAAAACACATACACACACAACTGTCATAAGATTGTATAGGATGAATAGACTAGGTTCACCAAAACTGGACAGGTGATGACTGGAAAAACCTGGTCTGATGAATCTGGATTTCTGTTGAGGCAGCAGATGGTAGGGCCAGAAATTGACATCATGACAACAGCATGAATCCATGGACACAACCTGCTTTGTGTCAACAGTCCAGGCTGGTGGTAGTGGTTTAATGGTGTGAGGAATGTTTTCTTGTCACACTTTAGGCTCCTTAATAAAAAGCTATCCTTGTCTAAATGCAACGGTCTATCTGAGTGTTGATGTTCATCACTTTATGGCCACAGTTTACCATCTTCTAATGGTTACTCGCACCATGATAATGCTCCATGTTACAATGCAAAAGTCGTCTCAAACTGACAGTGACTTCAGTGAACTTCAGTGACCTCCACAGTCTCCAGACCTGAATCCAAACACCTTTGGGACGTAGTAGAACAGGAGATCTGCAACATGAATGTGCATCTGCAGAAATGATGTGATGCGGTCACGTCAACATGGAGCAGGATCTTAATGGAACATTTCAAACATCTGGTGGAATCCATGCTACAAGATTTTCATTGGTTAGACTGTAGGTCTATGGATTATTGGTGTTGTAGGCTGTGCTGATCGGAAAGCTATTTGAGGCAATTTTGCATTTTGTGATTTTAGATTGTAAAAATGATGTGACTTGACTTGGACCTCAACAATGTCTTTGGTCATCAAGCTTGATCTGTTGGTTTGCAACATGGTCTAGGAAGCCCTCCACAAAGGCTAGTTTGGCTTAGCTGATGTGAAACAGACCTGAAGGGCAGGCAGCTAACCAAAAGGACCAAAAGGACAGAGATGGAGGAGGGAAGGAGGCAGACCCAGACACAACCAATCCTGTCTGCCATGGATCAGACAGGTTGTTTTGTGGGTAGTGATCAAAGAAGGTGGCAGCTTTCTGGTAAATTTGACCATCATCTTTCATAGTCACCTAAGTTGCTCTCTCAAAAGCTGGCTGCACTTCCCTTCCTGGAAAGGGGCTGGGTGTGGAGGGTGGCAGGCATCTGCTGCTCATGTCCCCCCCACCCCCAAATAAAGTGAAAGTCAGGTGTGGCAAGAGTCAGCTGTGGGTGATGCCAACTGAGGAAGCAGAAGCAAGTGAGGTGGCTGCCCTAAACCAATGCATACAGGAGCGGAGCAGATGGAACAGGTCTTGTCCATGTCTTGTCTTGTCTTGCACTGTGTTGCAGTGACACTGGAAGGTGACTGTCATTCTCACCGAAGAGTGCTTGACGCTGAAGGTCAGCTGCGTGTAAGTGAAAGGGACAGATGAGTGGTGGGCTGGCTGCTCATTTATAGGACAGCAAGGGGTGAAGGCAGACAGAGCATCAGACGAGATATATCACTGATATTTCTGGTTTTTTTTTGTGATTTTATCCACTAACAAATGCACAATCCAATCACAGTTCAATCTATTTTCATCCCTTTTCCCTACAGTCAAAAATAATTAGTGTAATTAGTTCTTTGACAGTGGAGCCATTTGACCAAATCAATAGCACAAAAGATTTACTCTGAAGTTCCGCTATATTGTAGATCCACTTTTCAATTCAATTGATGGAGTTAATAATATATATCCTCATTATTGTTTTGAGTACATTTAAACATGGGGTACTGGAAAATTCTCAGTGTTGGATGTGTTCATCATCAACATCAAATGCTTTTTCTTTCTTAATTTTAAAGTCATACCATACAATGTTTTTTTTTTTTCTGAGAATGCTCCAGGCAAAGTGGTTGAAACAGCATTTCCTAATGTACTGTATCTATCGGAAGCTGTGGATGAAAGAAGCTGGGATCTCCGGATACAGAGAAGAAGGCTCATCATGGGCAGTTTATATTAAAATCTTCATATTAGCACAAACCCAAATATATCTTTTAAATTTACAAGATATTCTACATATTGTCATTTTCCCATAAATATTTTCTTTCAGCCTCGGGCAGATCGATGCCTTCATCAAGCCCCAATCACAAAAGGCCCTGTATACGAATAGAATAATGTGACTTGGAGTTGTGGCCCTGCTGAGTAGAAATGGAATGGAAATTTTTACCCACAAGGGATTTTCCTTTTGCACAGGGAAGGGCCAACTGGTGTGCTTGTCCCATGGGTGCACACCGAGAAAACCCAATTCGCAAGCTTGATCTTACAGTTTTATGTACATATGTCCAGAGTTGCCCTTTCACACATGTAGCATACAACAGGAGATTGTCAGTGTCAGGTGTCAGGAGCTGACTCACTGTAGAACCTGTAGAATAAACATCTTCTAGAATATGCTACAAAGCCTGTAGAAATGACCACAGACATACGATTTAAAAAAATATAAAATATTAAAAAAAAAAAAGAATCTTTCTTCATTTCTAAAATTTCAAACATTGACTTAAGATAAGGCCGTGGTTCTCTGGTGAACAATCTTCTGCCTGATCTTTATCTAATGCAGCCATCGTTAGGACACTGTTGAGTTAAAACTGAGCGGTTCAAAATGCAGTAAACACAACATGACTAACAGTGTAGGGGTTTACTGTGATCTGGTTTTCTCCTGTGATGAACACAGTGTTTTGTCTATCGCATTTTTGCAAATAAAAGAAAATTCATCCCTCTGACTAAAAGCTGCTTTAAAGTAATGAGTTCTTCATAGAAATCTAGTGGAGTCAAAAGTACAATATTTGTCTTTTAAGTGTTGTGGAGTAAAAGTCAGAAGTTTCCACAAAAAATGATAGTAAAGTATTAATACTGGAAAAATATACTTAAGTACAGTACTCACATCAAGTAAATGTACTTTGTTACAACACACATCATAAACAACCGAGTCTCTTACTGTCCCTTGCATTTGTCTGACGGTTTCAGCGTCGGCCATTAGCAACAGAAGTTTCGGAATCACACACGGGTGATTTCTATGTAAGTTCAGGGTTGCACTGCATGTGTGAAAGCAACTAAAAGCTTAAATGATCTACATTAAATTGAAGAAAATTGAATGCAAAAAAGAGTTTTGAAAACGTTTGAACTTAAATTGCACTTAAGAGCAAAAACACAATTTCACACTGGCTGCACTAAATCATGCTGTCACCACATGAATGGAAGGCAATCCACAATTGTTCTGCTATTTGAGCAAAAGTCCACTATGTGAAGATCTCTCTCTGTCTCTTTTTTATCTCGCACAAACACAAAAAGGCCAACGAGGAAAAGTATTTATAGTGTATTGACTCTCTTCACCTGACACTGCTGCTTCTCTCTATTTTCAGCTGAAATCCAGAAAAAAGGCAACTGAACTGGTGTTTTTCAAAACCAGACAGGCTTTGGTTAGCTCTGCAACAACTTCCAGCAAGACTCCTTTAAAGCCATATGTTTTGGTTTTTTTTCCACAAAGCACTTTTAAACACCACACTTGTGAAGACTGATACTCAGGAAGAAAAAGCTAAACAGAAATGATAACAACGGGCCCCTAGAAATGGTATGCCTCAAATGCAAGAGAGAAATAACTGCATAAAGCATTAAGATTGATAATGCAGAGGTGTCCTGCTGAGTATGGATCTGCCAGAGACAGAGAGAGAGAGAGAGAAGGAGGGATACAAAGAGAAAGCATGGGAGAGTGGGAGGGGGGAGGGGGTATTAAAAATGTGGTTCTGGGTTTAATAATGTAAACAGGGCAGCCCTGGTCAGTCGCAATGGGGAGTGACATTTGGAGTTGGGGGGAGAGAGTAGATGAGGTTAACAACTCACAGGGGCTCTGTCCACAGCAGGGAGATGAAGGTTTCCTGGTGCCTGGGTCTAGAACACATACTGAAACACCTGAGGTGGGTGCAGAGCAATCCATCAGTGCAGGGATATTGTATCCATGTGTCTGGTATCCTGTCTGTTTCCTATATAACAAAGGCTTTGTGGTTTTACACCAACTTCCTTAAAGGTCCCATATGTTCCTTTTCTCCTGTGTTTTATTTGAAGTGTCGATCCATAAGAAGATATATTTGTTGGTTTTAAGAACCAAAAACTATCTCACTCCTTTCTCAGGCTTCTCTCTAGAGCTCTGGCAACAAAAGGTCGGTGAGCCGATCAGAAGAAAGACTCTGAGCCTCTCTTCTGATTGGCTGACTTTTCTGAGTGATCGAATAAAAATGAAGCAATAAAAAAAATTTCAGGTAAACACTCAGAGAAACCAAATCCTGCAAGGTTGGATGGTGGGTCCAGGTGGGCGGGGCTGGGAGTGCGGCTGAGAGGGGTGACTGATTTGTTGTGACATCACAAAGTTACAGAAGTCCTGACGGCTGGTTTTAAGGCTCAGTTTCTGAATACAGGCTGTGTGCATTTCTCTGTGGACTGAGGCTTTGATACTTTCACAGTGTTAATATAGAACCTAGACCTGCTTTATAATCAAAAAAGACATGGAAATCCACCTTTATACAATAAAGGACCATTAACATCTACATTTAGGACCATCATGAAGGTTCACTGGAATATTGGTATGAAAGAGAGAATAAAACAAAAACGAGTTCCATTGTACTATTGTAATTAATACATTTACAAATACACTTATTTTTTTACCCTGATAAGTAAATACATTATTTTTAATAAGTAAAAATTAAATGAAGAGTGAATTAGGTAATGCAAATGTTACTGTAATGCTTCACACCACTGTCCTTTATTCATCCCTTGGCAATGCTTCTTGTGACAAAACCGACTGCTGTGTAAATGATGAGGACGAGGCAGCGTGTACAGCTGTGTCATTGTCATTGCAACAGAAGGACTTGAAATTGACAGATTTATTAAGTAATTACATCGTAGTGATTTCCATTCCCATGTGTCAGTGGCTGGTTTAATGTGCGCGCTTGTCTATGTGAGAAAAAAAACGACAAATAAAGTGGGTCATCTGGGTTACCGTAATTTGAACATTTGCTGGCTAACAAACAGACAGTAACCAAACATCAAATCAGTCAAGTGCATCAATGTTTAAATGACCAGGCTGTCAAAAATCAGACCATGTCAGCATCACATGCTGTGTTCATGTTCCCACCGGAGGGAAGTTGGATACGTTTAGAGATGCAATCCAGTGGCTAGAAGCCACTGTTGCTGAGGCCCACTGTGTGTTACATCACCTGAAAGCTCTCTGTGTGTCTCCTGTTTTAAAGGCTTCAACAAAAACTATGATGATGCATTTCCTACGGGGCATGGCTGTGCCCCGTTTCAAGTTGCTGAGGCTACAAAATACATGGTTATATTGAATATGTGACCAGAAAACAGATGGAGTCTTTGACCTTCAAAGCAAATCAACTCCGCAGTGATGAACTGTATATCTGGGTGTTCAGCATCGACCCGCAGAATGTTCGCATTGTCCTTCCTGAAATAGTCTCAACAAATATGTGAGGACAAGGGCATGTTGTTTCAGCTCTACTGCAAGGTCTACTCAACTGCTCACAGCAAACCTCCGACATTGATTGTACAAGCTGTGTTGGTCAAACCCCTGTTGAATCATGGCGGGAGGCTCAAAGCTCACCCATTAGACTCACACTATGACGGTGTGCCATCTCCTAAGCAAGCTCAAGCCGATCTGTTAAGACAGAATTAGATTTCAAACAGAGTGGGAATAAATATTATTTTGTTCCCAGCAAGGCCCTGAGTGGTGCCTATGTGATACTACAAGCGTCTAATGGAGGCTTATCAGCTATAGTCAATGCCCTGCAAGGATTCTGTGTAATACCGCTGTTTGCTCACAATCAGCATTGTGTTTAATAAATGTGGCTGAATATTAAGTAATCTTTTGATCTCACTTTCATTAGGCCACCCCAAGCGAAGTGGATTCTTCTCTACAAATTAAGCTCTGTTTCGTCCCCGCCCACAAACCCTGCATCTTATACTCATGAGGGAAATGAGCAAGGACACAAATGCTCTTATTTAAAGATAACTGGTAAACTGCTTTAATTAGGCCTTGTTTTCAAAGTACCCAACTTTCTTTGGGAGGGATGTTATTATGTTCTCTCTCAGTACTGGGTGCCAGGCGGCACATTCAACTCCATTTACACAAATGCAGTGCCACACACCACATACACAACAGCACAGAGCAATTTTTATTTATTTATTATTTTTTTTTTTTACACTGTGCCAGATTTACTCCTGTAGTATTTTAGAACATGTCATGTAGGACAGCATTGCTCCTGCCGTTGGGAGTACTATTTCATTCAGTGATGACATGTGCCCAATTATTAGGTCCTCCACACAAGCTCAAATGCTTCCCAGCCCACCTATGGCTCATCATAAACAAGCCACTGCGCCAATACTTACAGCATGATCAATGATTTTTCCCTAAAGGCCAATAATGCAGCACGTTGTTAGTTATATCTTGATTATTGAGGCACTGTACTGTAACGTGTGTGTTGCCTCAGTGTCACGTACATCTTCAAGCACACAGTATATACTATATACTCACGGGTCCAGCTGGATGTATGTGTACTGTATGAGGCTGTCAGTTCTGATCTTGTCATATCAACAGCTCTCTCAGCACATACCTGAAACATGTAGATTTTGATTAGTCAATAACACAGCAGTGATCCCATTGCCGCAGCCAGACCACATTATTTTCTCTATCAAAGCAATTTAAGGACACATTTAGGTCATAACTAATCAACTTTTATTCTCCTGCCTCATTATAGTATACCCTTAGCTCATAAACAAAGGACTGAATACATGTTCACCTGTTCACTCCCCCCATTGGGTCCGCATAATGCCTACTAATTATGTTTGCTCATCTATAAGCCTTAATTATGTTGGGAGCTGATAATTAGCTGGGCTAGAATATGTGCATATGTTTCTTCGCTATCAACCTGGCAGTAATAATGGCTATTCTCATCTCTAAGGAGACTCAGATTTTCTGTGGAAGAACATTTTTAAGTGCATTAGCACTTAGAATAACCATATTGCTGTTATTTTATTTTTTATAAGTGATGACTTGTGTATTATAGGACAATAGCAGGATATAATAGTATACCCATGCCATTTACTATGCTGCTATGCTGCTACTTGCTTAATTATATAGCCAAGGTTAGGGTCCTTATAGAAATCTTATCTTGCTTATATCAATGGATCTCTGTGAAAAGTTATGAGCTCAGGTTTGGCGAGGTATGTTTTACAGTAGGTGAAGAATAGTTGGCTAATGTATATACTGTAGTATACAGACTAAACCAAATCTGTACATTTCAAAGGATAAAATATGAACATGCTACAGAGAGTTATGCTGTATGTAATTGATCTAAGAAATCTGTTTGAGATCTGGTTTGTGACAACTCTGTAAAGTCATATAGAGGAAGAAAAGCAGAGTTGTCTGATGTGACGCCACCTTGTTTCAGTTTGTTTCTATCTGGCTTCTTTTTACTGGGCACCACACAATAGTTCGTTTAGATTCTTCAAAGACTGGGCAGATTTTCACACACAAATATTAAGGACAGCCAGTTACTTGGTGATGAGGAAAAACAGAGGAATTTCAGGCTTGCAGCACTTGTCTTTCCTCTGTTAGTGAGTGTAAATTTCATTTGAAATTGTGCACATAAATATGTTATCTGAAATCAATGACTCAATACACACACAAAAAGATTGCGAAAATGACAAAACAATGGCTGGTAAACAGACATCTTTACGACATTAAAGGAATACTAACGCATAGTGCAGCAAGGCCAGACAGATGTCTGAAGACCCAAACTAAGCACCAGATGAAAACTTCAATATGGGATAATTAGTATATTTAGTGGCAACATTTTTCCAGTTCTCACTTTCCACAATAACTGTGCATGGCCCTGTTATATCAGACATTTTCATACGCTAATCAAAGTATTCAAAATCTGTGTGATCAGCTCAGCTCTACATAATTTTATTACAGGAAGATAGCAGTGTTGTACTTACAGCTGTACTGTCCAGTCTGAATGCTGATCTCACACTCTCTATAGCTACTAACTTATACAGAGTGAAAAAAAAACTACAGTTTAATGTGCTGGTTGGTCTGTTTCTTGTATTGTTCTACAAATCATCATCGTTTTTATCTTGTTTTGTTTTGTTTGATTATTATCATTGTTATTATTATTATACATCCATGACAAAAACAAGGCAAAAAAGGAGACAAGAACAGATAGAAATAGGGATGGGGGGATGGAGGGTGGGGAGTGGGGGGTGGGGGTATGATAAAGGGACAAGGACACTGGCCAGAGTCCAGAACCATCATCCCTAAAACAACCCAGGGCAGAGTGTGCAGAGCAAACCTAGGTACTGCTAACATTTTGAGTCATTACCAGCCAACAAACAGCTGTACCAACATAAATCCATATCGTTTCAGCATAAACATTTCTGTGTCGTTACATATATACCTCGAATTTAAGCTAAGCTAAAATGAGCTGAACACTGAATGAACAAAATCCCTCCAGAATGTGCGACTAAATGAGATGTGGTGTGTTCAGCAGTGATCTAAGTCCAGGTTTTCCTTCAGCCAAATCATCAAAGTTAAATTAACCTCTGTGTCCTACATGATTCTTTTGGAGTGGGACATTTTAAAACTGTATGTGACATTGAGTCTCCAGATGGGTTTTGGTGGGCAAGTCCAAGTCAAGAGTCTCAGGCTGATTTTTATTCACACTCCATCCCTGGATATGGGCTCATATCTGTAATTTTGGAAGGCACTTAGAAAAACATATATTCTGTGTTCTGTGCTGTACATTACTTCCCTGTGGTCTTTTATTTTTTCTCACCCAAAAGGAGCTCCCATCTCCTCTGAGGGTCCGTGGATAATGAGAAACACTCCATGAGTTGAATGAATGGCTGCAATAAGTGTAGTTTCTTGATTGCGTGTAAGACGGCATGTCGGGGGAGAGCTGAATGTTCAGGTATGTGCTCTGTGAGCTTCCTGTTCTTCCTCTGGGAAGCCACAGCTGAGTGAAATGACGCAGATTCTTGAGCGGCTGCACATTCTGGCACTTTTTCAGGCCATCTATAATGCATCTGCGGATGAAATTGAAGGCACACTTCAGGACCTACTAGATTGTGTGTGGATGATTTGCACTCACTCACTCACAAACACACACACACACACACACACACACACACAAGCACATCTCCACACACATATACAAAGAAACACACCTCGTCTGCACCACCTGGCCCCATGACAAACACTCAAATGTCTCCCCCTCAATCGGACGAACGTTGACACCATCATATATGCAGTACACCGTCTACAGAGTGGCATTTCCTCTGGTCCCCCTGCTGCAAAGGGCTCCCTGGCAAAAAAGGAGGCTCCTCTAGGGTCAGCACCCCTGGGACAGGCATTGTTGCTGGCCAAAGCTCTGCGGCTGAGATGGAGGTCATTATGGAGGGATAAGGGGTGGGGTTGAGGGGAGGTGGGGGGATGGGGGATGCGGCTGGGTCTGGGAGGGACGGACATGGTTAAAGGAAAAGGGTACACAGCAGAAATGCCAGCAGACAACACTGGCAAATGAAATGACAACAAATGTCATCCAGTGGTGGCCGTCAGTCTCTTTTGGTGAACTGCTAATACAGTGGAACTACTGTAAAAAATACTGTGGTGCACTGTGTTCAAGCGCACAGAGCAGAGTCACAACAAACAAGTAAAGGTCACATAAACTAACTGAATAACCCAAAATAAGTCAGTAAGTCTTGATTATATTTTAGTGCAAGGCGTCCCCTGTTGGCTTCTCCTCTTTTTCTCTCACTCTTTCCTTTTTTCACAGGGCTAATGCAAAGTTACTAAACCAGAAAACTCTGGTCTTTTGGCTCTGCCCGGAGAGATTTAAGTCAAACTCTGAGATTATTGCCTCCAGTGCAGCTCTGCCTGTGAGAAATGTTTGTTGAACTAAAACCCAAATTTGTTTCATATTGTCCCTCACATTGTAGCTACATGTGATGATGATGATGCTGTTGTACATTGTGTTACTTGGGGTAAAATGTGTCTACTAATTATCTAAGATGTAGAAATGTACATCCTATTTTGTCTTGAGTGGCACACTGAAGACCCCTGGGCTGAAAAGATGGAAGGAGGTGTCATATTTGTTTTTCTTTTTTTTTTTGCTAATGTGTTCTGCCAGCTGTCCAGGTGGCTATTTTGTTTTTTTTACTCCTCTTCTACACAGTGACATGTGCACATTTAGCATACATTAGACATCATGTTTTGCTTTGCTTCTATTTTAAATGGCCTAAAGGGAAAGCACTTGCCATAAATTGTGAAAACCTCCTTACCAGATTGCACCTACAAAAGTGCTCATCCTCATTTGCACCTTGTTTGTACACTGCCAAGCAAAAGTGGGAGATTTTCTCTTTTTTTTTTGCCTGTATGTGTGTGTGTGTGTGTGTGTGTAGGAGGTGAAAAGGGACATGCAGGACGATACACAACTGCACACGCTCATATGATTATTTACTAAGAGTCCCACATGTGTCTATGTATGGGCGTATGTGTGTGATTACTATGACTAAGCCATGCAGACGTATGTGGGTGCACACATGTGACTCCTAACACACAAGCGAGTATGTATGCTAAGGCATGTCTACACACATGTGCATTTGCACATGTGAGTCTTACTGGTCAGTCTTCATGTAAATGCTCCAGTCAAGAAGAACCAATTACAGGAGCTGTTTATCTAAAAGTGAATACATTCACAGCCTTGTATGATTCATTATTGTTGTTTGATATTTTTTTGTTATTTATTTAGCTTTATTTTAATTTAATTTAATTTTTATGTGTGATTTTTTTATCACGCAGTATCATAATAATTATTTGATTAAGTCATTGTTATTATTAGTATATGAAAATCACATGATTTCAAACTAAATATTTGCTGCAACAACAGATCAATACTTAATGATAATATTTTTTTTTTTCAATTAAACACTGTCCAACCAAAGTCAACAAAGAAAATCTCCCTCAGTTCATTAAGTCCCTGCAGTATCTAAAGTAGTGATGTGTAAATTTATGCTAGAAAATATCAGTTTTGGGTATGTTGGGTCACAAAGTGACACAGCGGTGTTAGTTATAGGCTAAATTATAAAATAACTTACCAAAGCATTGCATGTAATAGGCTAGACTGTGATTACTAGTCCACCTTCTCTTCCTCTTTCTCGGAGATGCAGGTCCTCTTGCCATATCGTACCATACTGTGATGTTTGTCAAAACCAAACATCACAGTATGTTTGGAGGTTTGATGTGGTCATGATCTGATTTTTAGTATATGAGATCTGCTGACACAGGCCTACATGCTTGCAGCTATGAATGTTTCTTTGCAACAAGCATCACAGTCAGTCCTCTCTTGGTTTTCCTTCCCGGCTTTGTAAAACCAAAAATAGGACAGTTAATTAATGTTTGAATCGTAGCACTCAGGAATATGAAGATGTACTTATTCCACACAGGAAAGTGGATTAGTAAAATGCTCTCTCTCTCTCTGACAGCAAAAAAGTGTACTTTTATCACTGTTATTACTGAAATAAACAGCATCACTCTCCTTGCCGCTCTCCATGACTCTGTAGTGCTGAAAGACCCACAGCAGCAGCAGCAGCAGCAGCAGCGGCTACTTTTCATCTGTTTTCTTATTGTTATTATCCATCGATCCATCGATCCATTTTCTGCCGCTTATCCAAGGTCGGGTCATGGTGGCAGCAGGTCAAGCAAAGTAGTCCAAAAGTCCCTCTCATGAGCAACATTTTCCAGCACCTCCCGGGGGATCCTGAGGCGTTCCCTGGCCAGATGAGATATATAATCTCTCCCGTGTGTTCTGGGTCTACCCCGGGGGCCTCCTCCCAGTTGGATGTGCTCGGAAGACCTCCAATGGAAGGCACCCAGGAGGCGTCCTAACCAGATGCCCGGACCACCGCAGCTGGCTCCTCTTAACGCAAAGGGGCAATCTTTTCATTATTTAGATGCTTGTTATTAGGAATAATGAAATAATAATAAATAAAACCTAAATCAAAAGTTTTATAAATGTTGTATCTGCTGCTGTTTCTAACCATGAAAAAATTGAAATAGAGAGAGAGAGTGAGTGAGATGAAAGTTGGTGGGTGTGCAGGTCGGGCAGAGACGGTTGGTGCTCATATTGGGTGGGCGCACGTATTAAAAAACCTTGACTGGCACATCACTAATGTGAAGGCAGCAGGACTGATATGTTGTGTGTGTGTGCAACTTAACAAACAATTACATTAGTTTAAGAGGTTTAGAGCCACTTAGCGTCAACATTCAACTAAAGTTCAAGTGTAAAATTTTTAGGTCCAATTTATTATTTTAATCTGATTTTCACCATGTGTTGGGAGATCCAAAGAACCATGATGTAAATCAATTATACCATACAGGGTGAACTGAAGTATTTTTGTCCTTGTGTCTGTTTTGTTAATTGTCAGATCAGTACAGGTGTGAATCATAAAATTAGGGATTGTTGAATTCCATTTAGCTGCTTCAGGTTCAGGGTCCTGCTATTGTTCATGCTGGCTCACCATCCCACTGTGGCTTAATGAGACACTTGAACAGAGCAATTGTTAATGTTGTCAATAACACCTGTGCTTTGTCAAATAAAACAGCTGTAAAAAAGTCCCACTGCAGTGGTGCATTGGCCGGTAAGACATTAATTGTGAAATGATTTTCTACATATAGCAAAAGCCTAAAATGTATATTTATCAACATTTACTGAATTTCTACTATTTATTTAGCTTAGTGCACAATTAATTTGGTGTGATTGATGTGAATATTTATGTCGATATTAAGTCCAGTTAAATTTTATTTATATAGCCCAAAATCAGAAATCACTAATTTTCCTCAAGGATATTAACAATTTGTAAAGTATTTTGGCACCCTCTACCCTTAGACTCACAAATTGGACAAGGAAAAACTCCCTGTAAGAAGCAGTGAAATGTTATTAACAAAATATATTTGTTGACGACCCATTTTCCATGATGCTATAACAAAACTAAATAGTAAAAAAGTACCTTGAAAACAAAACTATGATAAAATGTATTTTAGTTTGTCAGAAATAAAAACTTAAATAATGTCAAAGATGGACAAACGGACTTACTTTTTAATTGCATCCATCATCAGAATTACACATCATATACTCCTGACTAGTAAACAACGCTGCCTTAACGGTCTCTCTTCCAGATGTTGACTAATAGAGAATTCAGTAATGTTATGTCTCTGCCAGGAATGCTAATGTTAGCTTACACTGTCTAATGTCACCAGTGCTGAAAGGTAAAAGTAAAAGATTTATGGACTAAATTCATCTACAATCCAGCTCAAAATGAAACAAGACGCAACAAAACACACCTGCTGGGACAAAACATGAGAGGAGGCGGGCCAGCGCTCTGTCTTTTCTGTTTACAGGCTGTTAGCTATCTAAACATCCCTCTAATCTCAGCTAACTTTCACTGCATTCATGCACAACACACAATAAAACTATAAAGTTAAACTAAACTGAAACTGATTACTGACAGCAATAGACTGTCCTCTGCCCACACAACTACATAGAGGCTCCCCCGACACCCCATACACATACACACACACACACACACACTTATCCAGCATACCCCCTTAAGCCACCACCTGCTACCAAGCCTCAACCCTTCCACAACCAACACAACAAACAATAAACCAATGTCATCATTCCCCTCCATTTCAGAACATGTGGCCCATGTGCCAAGAATACGCAACCCCCGTCTTTGTTGACATGTTATCTTAAAGTCAGAGCGTCTTTGATCAGCGGGATCAGATCTCAGAGGGGAACGTGATTAAAAGTGACATTCTGAATGCCGAAGAACTCTGGCAGCAGGGCGGATTTTTCACGCAGTGTGAAGTCGTAAGCTCATAAAAGACATACACCAGTGATTCAAAGCATGTAGCCCAAGCCCACTATTATAATACAGAACTCTCTCTTTCTTTCTCCTTCTCTTTTTCTCTCCTCCTCTCACACTCCATGCCCTCACTTCTTTTCTCTCTTACACATGCTTTTTTTTATTCTCGCTTTTTTCTCTACTGGGTGAATATGCGCTTTGCTGGATGACTTTCAAAGCTACTTGTTCCACTTTCTTACATTTATGCTAATTGGAATGCAAATATTGAGGTTCCCATTTTAAGCCGCTAGTTTTAGGAGAGGGTGTGAGGATGAATGACAGTGTATTGACAACCATGGCTCACCACTCGGAAACCATCAGAGTTGGGAGGGATTTCCAGGGATGAGGAGTTGACAGTGGTTGCAAAGGACAACCAATATGTTTCTCATCTTGACTGAATAACATTTCACACTGCCCTATTTCTTGCTTCAATTGCACACTGTAAGCTCAAGTAGAGAGCCTTTGAAAGGGCTATATGTGCTGAGCCTGAACAGTGGGCTCTTTTACAGTAGGTGTGGTGTTCAATGTGTGCACACCAGTCTAATCTCTCGACACAAAGGAGCACAGAGTAGGGGCTGCAATGAACTGAATAAGCCTTAAAGCCGGCGTTGATCAAATGACTTGCCCAGCTAAGACCTCTTAATGCACACTTACCTGGGAGACAAGGCTACTTCTTTATAGTTACAGTATGTGAAATGAATACTGAGGCATATTCAGATTGATTTCAGCATAGGTAAGGACATGCCAGATCATGGCACTGAATAACTAAAGAGGAAGGAAACAGAATTCAGAATTCACAGGTCAGCAATATTACATTTACATTAGATTTACTCATTTGGCAAAGCTTGTATGCAAAGCGATTTACAAATGAGGAGCAACACTCAAGCTTCAGTACTGTAGGAGTCATTGGAGTAAGCACTAAGAACTGAATCTGCTCAACAAGAAAAAGTGCAAAGGCGCACCATGGTTAGTGAAGAACAGTTTCTCATTTCTCGCAACTTTGGTTAGGATGAGAGATGAAGAGCTGACTTTTATGTTGATATACTTTTATGGTGATGGATATATTGTTTGACTGGGCTGACCGAGAATTTAGTCATAGAGAGTTGAAGGTGGAGTTCTTTCATCCATGTAGATATGTCTGAGAGATAAGCCGAGATCCGTGCGAAGACCATGGGGTCTTCTGGTGGGAGTGACAGGCATAGTTGGGTATCATCTGCGTAGCGGTGATATGAGAAGTCATGCAAGCAGATAATCTCAAGGAGGTGGTGGATACTGCAAAAAGAAGGGGTCCCGGCACAGAGCTTTGCGTTACCCCTGTGGGATAAAGACGTTTGTCCTGGCATGATATATTGAAAGGACACCGAGTGAGAATGAGTATGGATAGCAGAATGTGATGGTTTAACATGTCAGAGCCTGCTGATAGGTCAGCAAGATAAGAACTCAAGAATGACCTACAGCTCTTGCTGACCCTGGTGCATCTGTCACAGACAACAGACACATTTCAGTAGAGTGGTTGCTGTTAAAGCCCAACTGATCTGGACAAGGAGGTCATTCTGTGAGAGGAATTCTCAGGCCTCCTTGAAAACCACCTTTCCCATATGTTTTGAAAAGAATGTAAGTAAAGACAATGGTTGATAGTTCTCAACTGAGCAGGGCCAAGTGAAGGCTTATGAATGTGGTTGGAAACATTCCTGAAGCCAGTGAAACTTTTATCACATATCTGATTATTGGCACAGATGTGGGAGATATGGTTTGGAGGAGGCTGGTAAGCATGTGGTCCAGTGTACATGTAGTAGGGCGGCTACATGTCAGGAGTTTTGATACCTTGCCCTGAGTGAGAGGGGTGAATGAAGGAAATGCTGTGCCATTGAGCAGGGGAGACACAGAAGGATATGTAGTAGGACTACTAGGCTTTTTGGTGCCTTGACCCCAGCTAAAGGGCTGAGTGAGGAAGGTGGTGAGTCACCGAGGTTAACTGAAAGAGACAGAGACAGGCATATAGTAGGATTGTTACATGTTTGGCTTGCAGGTGCCCTGCCCTCAGTGAGGGGGCTGACCATGGAGAGTGATGTGCCCTTAACCAAGGGAGACTGGTTGTCTATGAGTGGTTTAAAGAATTGGCAACTGATGGCCACCACCTTTGCAGTAGAGAAAGAGGCAAAAATATGAGCTAAGAGGTTACTGGTGGAAGTGGTCAAGGTCTGAATAATGTCTTGAAGGTGGAAAATAATATCGGAGTATCTGTGATACTGCTGATCTTATCATTGTAAAAAGCAGTTTTGGCAGCACTGATGCTAGATGAGAAGGAAGACAGGAGTGACTGATAACCCTTGAGATCAGTGAGGTCACTGGATTTAGGCCATTTTCTCTCAGCAGCTCTGATATCGGTACACATCTCTCAGATGGTATTGGTCAACCAAGAGTGAAGCTGGTTAGAGCGAGCAGGGAGACTTTGTGGCATCATTGACCTTTAGAGCGGAAGTGACCACAGAAAAAAGTGGGTGGGAGACAGGTTGTGGAGGTTGCGGCAAAACAAAACCAGAGGTGGTGGAGCACAGGGCGGTTTTTTGTTTCACTTATAGCATATATGTTTGACAGAAAATGCTGTTACCCTCTCATACTGAGTGAAAAGGGGTTAAATTAACCCTCTTGTATCAGGCTGCTGTTTGCTTGTTTTTCTAAAGTTCTAAAAACCCACCGTATACATTATAAATAATGAACTCTGTGAGCAACTACTTGGTGAACATAGTATTCAGCAGCTAAAGAGCAGATATTTCACTCAAAAGCTGGTACATACCAAAAACTGAGCGAAAGGATGTGAGTGTTTATTTTAAGTTTTCATTATAGATCAACTTAGATTGAAGCTCTGTTTAAGTAACTGTTTAAAAATGTACTGGAATTAGCAGTGATAACCTCATCAGATTACTTCTCTACACATCATATAGCACCCAGTCAAAGATGAAGTGAATTGTAAATTAGTTTACTTATTTGAATTGTATATTAGTTTAACGTTTAATTAGTTCTACTTTAGTTTAGTTTATTTCGGCTGTTTCACTGTGCTTTTAGTATAACATCATGCCTGTCGTCTTTTTTTTCCATTAACTACTTCTATTATGTTTTTTTTAAAGGGAACGAACCACAAATGCATGCAGAAAATGTAGATGTTGAAAAGAATTGGCTACTTCAGTATTCAGCATCTACATTTACACTTGAAATACTGACACAAAACCATATTGAGAGCCAAAGAAAAACAAAGTACAGAAAATTGCACACACGAATGATGATTTCAAGACTTCTTAAGAATCACTCATCTTACAGCCTGTGATCATGCAAGACATGATAAACAGCTCCAGGTAACTGGCAAGTGTTGGAAAATGCTTGAAAACCAAATTAGCAATAATGAGGGAAATGTATTTTCTGAACTAGGCTCTTAAGTTGTAGGTCTTAACATTCACTCGATCTCTTTAAAAGGCGGAGGGCCAGCTCCATTACAAGTCCTTTGCTTGAATGATCTTTTCAAGTGGTTTCATCAAGGCCTGAAACCCACAGTAAGTGACAAGCAAATATTTTTACTGAGACAGTCTGACAACGAAATGTTTCTCCCTTGTTTTACTGGATATTTTTTTTTTTTTTTATATATATTTTTTGGGCTTTTTATGCCTTTATTTGATAGTATAGTAGAGAGAGACAGGAAACAGAGAGGGGGAATGACATGCAGCGAAAGGCCGTCCGATGCGGGATTCGAACCGGGGCAAACTGCAGCGAGGACTGTAGCCTCTACATGATGAAGTATCCGGATTTGAAGTGCAAAACACAATTACAAAACAAAAAACACAACAGCAAATAACAAAAACCTAACAACAACTCACAAACCATAATCAAAAAGCAGAAAACACAACATTAACTTCTACAAAAAGATAGGTTCCTGCTATCAACGAGGATCATAGGTGATTGGGTAGATACCAAGGACACTATCCACGCCCACCTTCACCGGCAACCTGACGAACTGCATTCGCTAACAAAGTCTGTAATAGATGAAAAAGCTATTGCAGTAGTCCATAAGGAATAAAGGTAAGGTGCAAAAAGTTCAGGAGCAATTATTCATCATGACCTCTCGTGTGTGAGAGAGTTTGTATGTAGCAGGCTCACAGCTTTAAAGAAGCTGTTGACAGTTTCTTGGTTTACTTTGTTCACTGCTAAAGGGACAAAAAGACAAACTGACTGAGTATTTGAATGTAAGTTCACCCCATAACAACCTCTGTCTAAATAAGTGATGCTCTTGTAACACTACGCTGACTATAATGACTGAGAGCTGTGAACTATATGTGCTATTAACTCCAACGTTTTAAAATATTTACAATGTGTTACAGCTTCGTCCAAAATGGAAGGAGAGAGTATCAAAGACCATGGGGTGAGAATAGGTGAGGGTGTAGGGAACAAGGAAGAGCACAGCTGATAAGACTGAACAGTGTCATTGCCACAAGTGGTAAATAAAAAGAAAAACAAAATCAGTACTAACAAAAATAACACTTATCACATAAGACACTGTGGGTTATGTTATGCTAAAAAAAAAACATAGACAAAGACTCAATAGAAACAAAGACTCAATGTCAACAGCAAACAAACTGTCACACATGAACATTTCTCCACTGCTGAATTTGGGCTTTAATGGACTCAGCAATGTTGTTTAAAAAATATATTTCCCTAAGTGGTAAAATGAACCCCATCATGCAAAAATAGTTCAGGAGTGTGAAAATTATTTGGATTTTTTCCCATATTCAATATGCTGATATTTTCCAACTCATTTCGGCCAATTGCCAATGCCAGTACTGATATATACATATCTTTTTTTATTTCATTGAAAGGAACACCAAGTCTCTCCTGCTCTGGAGTTAACCTATTACTCTTATTGTGATGTACATAAAACAAGAGAAACGACATTTGATTCAAGCCTAAATGTATCCTTAATGTAGAAATTGACTTGTGAAAAATAAATCCTTTCAACTTGGATGAGATGTAAATTATGTGCAACAACAGTTCAACTGTAACAGTAAAACTAAAGACCACTAACTAAAAACACCAGTTTTTCTCTGTGAGCCACAAAGTGTAACAGCCTGGTGACGGACAGGACTTTAGTGCACAAAATAATATATATCTATATTTTTTTTTAAGAAACATGCATTATCAAATAAAAATGGGAATCTTCTTCTGCTTGAAGAGGTTTGCATGATCCTTCCCCTGAGACAAACAAAGACACATTGCTCTATAAAGTGCACAAAATAAACGCAGCTGTAGTCAATACTTCTGTAATTGGGACCCACTTTAAAGTATCATGAACAAGGTTGAAAAACAAACGTCAGCGGAACAGTAGTTCTCCTGCCTCTACTTATAACTGTACCAAGCTCAATTTTCTGTGAGCCACAACCAGCATTGTAACGTTGTGTAACAACCTAGTGACAGACAAACAGTTAGCTCTCTAGTGAACAAAATATCAGATTTAATCTTTAAATTGAACTTTAGTTCTTGCCGTCCTTGTGAGCCCAAATAATGAGGTTGACAACTTCAGCTGACTGAAAGGGTGGTCTTTGTGGTTAAAAAAAGTGCCTGTGGTTGTTTTGTTGTTGTGTTTCATGAGTTGTTGTTGTGTTTTGTCAGTTGTTCTGTTTTCCTTTTTTTTTTAATTTGCACTTCAGGGCTACTGTACTACAATAAATGTTAAAATAATGAATTTATTCTAGTTTTTTGTCGTTTGTATGTACTTTGGTGCAGTTTGTTTTGCACTCAGTATACAGAACACGCAGTATGGAGGAGGAACATTTCTGCCTATCCACACTTTAAAGGTGCTATATGCAAGTAGTTTTTTGTATTTCTGGTCTCTTTACTTATATATGAAAATCACCACCTTGTCTTCAATAATGACTGTTGTTCAATAGAGCTTGAGTGAAGTCATGGGAAAAAGGAAAAGTAGCAGAAATGTTCAAATTCAAGGCTATTAGAACTATTAATACAGTAAAAACAAAAGGATACGTAATGTGTCCTCACTTCCTTCTACACGTTTCCCCGCTGTGTCCTGCACACTCTGTGCCTTCCTGGAATAAAGGATTCAAAATGGGAGCCATAATAGACTATTAAAAATACATTTGCTAAACCAAGGAATATAGTAGTAAAGTGACTTATCTCAATTATACACAAACAGTGGTATAAACCAGGCATGAGGCCATTTCAAGGGAAAGCGCATAAAAAAGAGACAAGACATACGTAGTTTCATTTCACGTCATCCATGCGTTTTACTGCCTCTACTATGACCACACATTTCAGTTTCCACATATTTGTCTAAATAATGTCTACAATGTCTAATTAGTCTGTTATACCATTTAGTTATTTCTTCACTTTAAGTTTTGCTATGTTCTTAATCAGTTCTGTGATTCTATTTAAGAAAAATCAGATCAGTGTTTTTCTAATAATTTGCTGATAAAATGTTTCTCCAGATATTTTCTTTCCTGCTCTTTAGAAGGAAAGACAAGATTCTGCCCCATCTGTCATGTTTTTCTGCAGCCATTTCTCTCTCTGGGCTCAGCACTGAACTCAGCGCAGCCTCAAAGGCCTCATAAGTGTGCTTTCTGCCTGATGAAAGAAGCCACAACATTGGTCCTGACACACCATATCTCTGTCTGTATTGACCTGTGGGATGGTGGATCGGGGAAAGATGTGTTCATTCAGATGTAGGAGCTGTTGAAAACCTGCAGGTATTACTGGCTATGAAGGTTGTGAAAGGATACCATGGAGAAATGATAGAGCTTGTGACATGTAAGTATAAACACAGCATTAAACAGCAGCTTGTAGAGATGTATATATAAATTGCAAAGACGTTTGTTTACATCAATTTCAGCACATTTTTGTGGATTGGAATCTGTGTAGAGCACTTGTGGAAGCCAGCAGAGGGTCACCTCTTCACCATGCAGTCAACAGTCAGTTTCTAGTTGTAAAATTATTTTTTTTAGCCTGTCGAGTGCTTCAAAACTCATTTTGTGTGTCAAGACCTAATTTCTGGAAATTAGAGTTAAGGGACATTATGAAGCATAATGAAATCACACCTCACTAGTAGTTCTGTGACGTTGTACTACACATCGAATGCTAACCTCAGCATGCTAACATGTTCACTATGAAAATACTAAAATGCTGATGTTTAGCAAGTATAATGTTTATTATGATCACGTTCTTAGTTTAATATCTGCTATGTATAATAATATGCAGTATATACAACAGCACTAAACACAAAGTACAGCTGATGCTGATGGGAATGTAATTTATTCCACAGGTAATATATAATGTAACTTTGTGTAATTCTTGCAGAATGTTGTTTTATTGTTGCTTTTGTCTACATTTTTTGGATATATTTGGGCAGTTTATTGAAGTCAGGATTTGGAGATTAATTTCCAAAGTCATGCTTCACACTTCATTAATGCATACATTCTGTATTTACCGTCTCTGTAATGTCAAGATGGCTTTCTCTACAAATGAAAAAGTATGATCATTATATTTTGGAATAAATGGTTTTTATAGCAGTGTACTTCCAGGCTTGCTGCTCTGCAGGAGATATTAGATACTATTGTATGTATATACATACAAAATATACTTATTTGATATTTTATGTACCTTAGACCACATTTAACCTGCGCATTGCTGATCTATTTCATTGCTTATGATGCACAGAGTAGGTAATATATTATCAGATCAAGAGAGACTAATGATGAACAAAATGATTCCCAAATCGTTTCTATAGTTAGTTCTTATACTTTCAAAAATAAGTTATTGTCTCATTTGTTGTGTTATGGGTCAAAATTGACCACATATACTTTTGTATGAGAAAGATCAGTTTAATATCACTTCATTGTGGTTAATCTATGTTCTCACAATGTGAGAACAAGAGTGAGAAAGCCTATATACTGCTATACAGCTGGAGGACAGGAGATGCGTGTGTGTGGTGTGACTGAAAGACACAGTAAGGGGTCATATTTGCTGCCACTACAATCGAATTCAAGTCAATACGCTTTCTTGGCATGAGACATAAGCTTCATATTAATGCACAATATCATACTATGATAGGATTTTATTACTATCATTTTTGTTTTGTACTAATTTGTGTTATTCATGATGGTTTGGTAACATTTACTATGTATTTCTCTGCATGAACAACCCCTAATTTATAATTATTCAAATTATAAATTAGTTATTTAGAAAAAAAAAAAAAAAGAAAGAAAATCAAATGTACTTTACTGTATTCAGTCAGTATTGTTGAGGATTTAATGAAGCTTTGTTTTGATCAGATAAAATTAAAGGTATGTTTCACACGTCTAAAAACAGGTCAAGTTTGTAAACAATACTGCTTTCCAACACTGCTGAACCATTAGAACCATGAAGTGCTGACAGGCAGATGTGCAGATGTTCATTCACACTTGCCAATCACTGAAAACACTATCATTTATAAAAGATATGGTAAGACCAGTCTCCAATCCTACGTGTAGAGATGGAATTTCCAGTTCAGTACCAGGCGGTCTCGGCGGTCTAAGCCTTAACAACCGGGTTATCAATTCAGTCACCAATGGCAACAGAGGGCTGGGGGCTGTGTGGGGGGGGGGTGAACTATATTACTATATTCATCTGCTCGTCAAGTCATAGTCTTATTTCTCACTTTATGTAGCTGACAGTAGCCTAGTCCCTCTAACTCCATGCCTCAAGCACTATGGTACGCTGTTTTACATAAAGTAGAGTTGACTTAAGTTGACTTACATTTTACATCACAATTGAATAGCCCATCTAGGGTCGCATCACTAAGTTGACCTGTGTATAAAATGCTGTTATTGCTAGTTTGTAGCTCTATGCTATCGCTGTGTGCACTGCACTCATAAAACAACGCAATGGCTTATGGGATCAGTTGATGACTCAAACCTGCTGAGGACCATGAGAACCGATCCAGCAAGTGAGTAGCGTACAAGTCACTCACTCAATAGCCAACGGTGCACTCATCACAATGGCTTATAGATTCGGTTGGTTTCACGGTTCGTGTCGCAGCATTACACTCGGCAAGAGAGTGACCGACACACACTGGCCAATAGTCGCTCTTCACATTACATTTATATATATATATATATATATATAATGTGCATCACATTCTTAAATAACAGTTTACTTACACAAAAGTGGTGACAGAATCTTCTCTATGCACTAAGGAAGTCATCGAGTGTCACTGTCGGTCTCGACTCTGATGGGTAGCTCTTGCGGTCTCATGAGTCTCAGAATTGACTGTGTTGTCAAATGGATAGAGAAGCACACAGATTCGTTACCGAGGAGGCAGAGACATGTTTTCAAAAACAAACCAGAGATTGGTAATATTTGTAAGACTCTAAATAATTAACGTAATCAAACAGGCAGGGACTGGAGCTGCTGAAAGAAAAAGAAATGTTAATGGACAAATGTAAATTTCGTAAAATCAGTTAAGTGGATAAAATTACTACTTTATTACAATTAACATTAAAAAGGCCTCAATATCAATTCTAAAAAATGACAGTCTATTTTAAGTATAAAATGCAGTCCAAAGTAAACTAAGCAAAAGAACTAAGCCGAGGCCACTTGTGGAGAGAGAGACTACACTGAGGAGTGTCCAGGGGTGAAACCACTACTCACTTAAGGTGCAACACAGCAAATCTCACAGCAATCCTCACAGCAAAATGGTGAGGTCTATATTGTGTTCCCATGCAATTAATCACATGCAAATACGTGAAGGGACCTCCCAACAAGATGGCACTCTGCTTCTAAAAGAAAAGAAGACAAAAAGAATCAGAAACAAATGAATATAATGTAACATAACCCAGTTGGCTTAACAAATACAAAATATCTCAAAATAACTCAAGGAAAATATGTCAGAATCAAACAACTTAAACAAAACAAGCCAGGTAACTAAAGTAATACAGGACAGGCAAAATAAATCACAAAAGCCACCAAAATAGGGCAAAATAATAGACTTTGGCAAATCAAACCATAACTAAATTAACACTAAGCTAAGGGCAAAACAGCAGTAGATATAAAACTACAATCATCCAGGTTCCCCATTCTGTGTATTAAAAATGCATTTTAAAAACCACGAACCAACTCACCACCTCTGGTATGGGGCATTAACACAAACCAATGGTCATTCTGGGCAGGGGGCAAAAACCGATTTCTCCACACGCTGAACCAATTGTGGGACACCGAACACCACCAGCCACAGCAGGGACAGATCAGGAGGCAGCGAGAGAACGAAGGGAACACAGGTGCCTTATATAGCCTAGCCCTGATTAGGGGAGTAGCCCGGGGAGGAGTCAGGCCAAGGCTGCATTCACTCACCCTACACATCCACCAACACTACACATTTACCTGCACTTAGGGGAGTATTCCCCACCACACTACCATAGACAGTGGAGGTGCTAGAGGACAAAGTGTAAAAAATGTAAAAACCATAGAAGAAATGGTCTTCCTGCCAAGAGTGTCCAGAACTGAGGCTATGGTTTTGGAGATGCACCATAGACTATGAAAGGGAACATTATACACAATTGATTAATTTGTTGTTACCACCTGATTCCACTGGCTCAGGGAAATAAACTGGTTCAATGAACGCGATCTTCCATCAGTCCACCAACACTACCACTGACCACATTTCCAGTTCAGGAATATTTGTCTCTGTCAGGTTCTGTGAGCCTCTGAGTCTGTCAGTTAGTCTGACTGTTTTGAGTCTCTGTAAAAATGCTCTTTATTTCATAAGAGGAGATTCTGGTTAGACTTTCAGCAAAGTCATTCCAGCAGATAGCTGCTGTTGGGTCCTATCCTGATTGTTTTGGGCTGTGCAGAGAATCATAATGTGTGATAATCCCTTGACAGTAAAAAAAAATATATATAGATATAAATATATAAATATATATATATATATATATATATATATATATATATTCAATTCAATTATTCCCAGTGAAGCACTGACTCACCTGTGGTCTCAGAAAAACATCTTTCTGCAAAACGGAGTAGTCATAATAGACTGGACTCCAAATATGCCTCAATGCAGATGAGAACACAATGAGCAGCAGGGGTGCGTCACTGACTCATCCCATCATGTTTGCCTGTGATGTCTTAATCTTGAGGCTGTAAGTCATTTATTGAGATACTTTGTTCCTAAAGTTTCTTCTCCTTAGTACATAAGATACTGCAACTTCTCTTTTGGTAAAGTCTTTAGCCACCCTGGTGGCATATGGATGGTAATGTTGGTCTGTTGGTCCTGACTGAACTATCTCAACTATTTAGTGGGTAGGCACACAAATACTTTTTATATATTTTCCCCAGATGTTGAATTCAGCTGACTCTGGTGATCTGTTGACTTTCCCACCATGAGGTTGACATTTGGGGTTCAAAGGAAAATATCTCAACTAGCAATTGGATGGGTTACCGTGACATCTGGTCTAGGCATCAGAGGATGAATCGTAATAACTTTGGTGATCATGTGACTTTTCAGTTTGACCCAAAAAGCTACTGACATTCCCATCAGCCTCAGATTTAGTTTGTTTTTAGTGCCAGTTAGCAAGTATTAGCATGCTAACACGCTAAACTAGGACAGTGAACAAACTAATCTTAATCATACCTGCTAAACAGCAGCCTGTTATCATTCAGGTTCCGTGATCAGCCACATCCAAAAGCTCACCTCACCTGAATCCTAACAATGAATTTTGTGGAAAGAGCCCTGTCAAACTGTCTGTCAGTTACACCTGCACCTGCAAGCAGCACAAAAACAAGACATGTCAACAGAAGTGGTGACATAAAACTCTGTAATGAATTTGTATAAAGAATAAAGATACTTTCCTCCTCTCTTCTAATGACTCAACCAGTTTTTTTGTAGCTGAAGCTTTGAAACTGTAGCGGCTAATCTTTTACAACACAGTAATTAATAGTTTTATGCTTGCAAACATACCAGCCAGACTGAGCAAACAGAACTGCCCATCCATGCCCTGTTATATTAAACTGGTGGTAACAAATAGAGTTGTACTGTAAGGAAAGTGTTTAATTTATTGTTTGCCAACATGTTTTTTAGTGCAGCTCAAATTTCTCTTGAATATAGAGAAATAACCACACAGCTTTGAATAATCTGGTCATTGTATTTCTCCAACAGTAACTTGAGGCTTTGAGTCACACTTGTCCAACTCCATTGTGCCATTGCACTTTAATTAAGGCAACAAATGTTCCCTGTCTTATGGATAGCATCATTCAGTGGCACAGAATTTGTACTGGCCTTCAAATAAACTTCACTAATAACGGTTGCTTATAAAATAGTTTGTCTAGCTGTCCCAGTATGATGAGAGTTATTTTACAACAATCTTAGTTCTCTGTGTCTGCAAAGGGCAGGCCGACATGAACTGAACAGAAAAAGACCTTTTTCAGTCATACTCTTTGAAACATGTACAGTTTACAGAAAGTTCACTGGATCTTTGCTTCTTTATGTACGTCACAATAAGTCTGCAATTTACTCCAATCACCCCTGCTCCTGACCCAAAATATACAACCACATCAGTGCCTTTTCCTCTGCTTACCTGGGTCTGTTAGAATTGATTTTACCATTTTATTGAGTACCTCTGGCTGTATCACAGAACTTTTAATCCTCAACTAAGCAAAGTCCTGAGCTCAGATCTTTATGTGCAGCCATTTTTGCATCTCTTAAGTCTAGACTTAAATCAAAAGGTCATTCGGGTTTTCCCTGAGGGTTCCTTAATGGCAGTCTAGCCATTACAGAACAAGAAGGAGATCAGTGAGGAAGGAGATCAACCAACTCAGATCAGTACCTTTTTAGAGGGTCAATAGGTACAATCACTACTGCCCCGTACACAAACAACCTTATAGTACATCTCTAGGATTTTTTGATCGATATGACTCAGCAGTTACTTGACCAGGTGCTGGTATTTCTGGCTTTCAGCAAATCAACAATGACACATTTCAGCAACGAAAAAGCATCATTGCAGCATTCATCATGGTAATACATATCCTCTGTGCAGCAACCCATTAATGCATTTTATACATTTGACAGTTTGTATTAATGTATGGGCTGATATACTGCATGAGCCCGAATGCTATACAATATGTGTATAAAAGAGAGGAGTGGATGATGGACTATTATGGATATATGGATATATTATACAAATACATTGATTTATTGCTGAATTAATTATTGAATTACCCTCAACACATTTGGAAAACATCATCATTAAATGAATAAATAAACTGAAAACCAAATGAAGGAACATACTCTCTATAATAATGTGTATTGAGAAAAGATTATGATGGCTCTAATTCAGCATTAATGGGAATGTGGTGAATATAATGATCGATAGCTGACACTTGGTCGAGGGAGGCAGGGCCTGATATGCCCATGTGTGCAAATGGATTGCAAATATTAATTTGATAATATAAAGTGCTTGCCTTTCATTTTTATGTATAAACAGAAACTGCAAATACAAAATTAGCTTAATTACAGTGATCCTTCATTATTTTATTTTATTGACTTGATTTTTTAAATTAAAACTTTCCTGATATATCTAAAAAAAAAAATTACTTTTAGGTTGACATTTGATTGCACTTGAACTTCATACATATAAATTATTAATTTTTTTCATTTTTTAGCTATTAAAAGTCCTACTGAGTCAATTTCATGATGAAACACATTATTTTATACTGAGACATAGTCTTTCTTCAACTTTGTGGAAAGAATTAGCCACTGTATATGGCAGTTTAAATTAACACAGGTTGTAGCTGAGGAAGTAATTGCAGTAGCAGAAGTCACAGCGGTATGGAAACAGTAAGTGGTAGGATTAGTAATTACTGAAGTAGCAAGACTAATTGAAAGAAGTCCCAGTCCAACCTGCCTGAATCAATGTCACTGTGATCCTAGTGACAGCAGTTTAGCTGTTACAACTAAATGCACTCAACTTTTCAAACTTTGAATATTAATGCAAAAGAAAATGAAGGGGAACAAGTCTATAGCTACGTTAGCATCTCTATAGAGCTGTAGACACAAAACTTCCTTGACGCTATCGTCAGCATGCTAACGTGCTCGTAATAACATTACTAACAGCTGGCATAAATAATGTTAACTCTATTTATTTTATATCTATTTATTCTGCTTATCTTCTTAACTCTTTTTGGCAGTTTTGATGCTAAACTAAACACTTGACAACCTCCGAATGTGGTCTGAGTGATCGGATCTCAAATTCACCCTCATTTTGTCTTGAGTGCGATCACACCTGTACCTACAGCTGTCCACCTGTGATCTGATCACCCGAGAGCGATATTAATACCAGGACTGAACAGCGCCTTTGACATGGAGACCACTGTCTGTTTCCTGTTTGAAACCAACAGTCATCATTGTTTCTTTTATCCATAAGCGTTCCACAACCTTAACCACGTTTATTATTGTAACCGTGACAACAAAGGTTCTGTAATCTTGACAAAGAAGTTATCTAAACCAAAAACCTGGATCTTTTCCTAAACCTAACCAAACCCTGACTGTTTCAGATGCTTAACTAGATGTTTATTATCGTAACCATGACAGCAAAGGTCGGGAGACGCTCCTATGGGGCGCATCAGTGGGTGGGGACCAACGATCTATATGGTTGTTCAAAAATAAGATGAACGAATCAATTCAAAAAAGAAGAAAATACAAGAAAGTGAGTTGCTGACAAATTTGATAAATATTTTATGATACTGTTTTTAGCATACTGAATCAGTGTTTAGTTCTACATTCAGGTTAACAAGATATATTGTTAGTTAGTCACTGATCAGGGAAAAAGCATAGCTTATCTCACTTACACTCCCTTCAGGTGACTTCTTGTTCTTCTTCTTCTATTCATTTTCATCACTATAATTATAAATACTTTTCAGGGAGTTTTAGTCAGCACACACTTTAGTCATTGTTTTTGAGTGCCAAATGAACGTGGTTTGTCGTAGGTCATTAGCACTTGTTTGTATTACAGAATGACATTTTTCGACAGAGGGTAGAGAGCCGTGAAGACAGTGTTTCCTGTCAGCCCGCAGCACGTCTTATACTGACTCAAGGCTATGATGAAAGGTCAGTTGTGGGCTAACAAAGGCAAAGGTGAGAGGAAGAAAAACACGAATTAAGCATTACACACCGTAGGCTGTGTGACCGCACACACATTTAATAACAGTCCACCAGGCACAAAGGCAGTGTGGCCATGGGGGAGAGGAAGAAGGAAAAATAAATAAACACACTCACACACGTTCATGGTTATTTTTTCAGACCCTCAACATCCAAAATCGTGTTATTTCAGTTCCCAAAAAGCTTAGCACTTGGTCTGCTGCAGGGCTATGAAGTTGATGTGAACAAATTAAAGAAGCAATCTGTGACCTCCTTAACGCATCTATTTATTCTTCATTTTTGTGCTCATTGTTGTGATGTCCCTGAACAGATCATCTGTCCATCAAAATTATTTCAGGACTTTGCAATTTGTTTTATTTCAAGCGTATTAGAAATTTAAAACATGTAACTTCCTGCTCAGCAGAGCATTTTTCCAATATGTCTGCATGGGTGTTTACAACTGCAAATGAAAAGTTTTCATGAACTGGAAACAGACTGCTTTGAATCATTGAGAGATTTTGAAAATGTTGCAGATCATTACTTAAAGCTACAACAAACACTGACACATCTATCTGCTCCATCTATTTCAGTTTTTTAGAAAATGACATCAGCCATTGCTCTGCTTGCAAAAACACACTGATCTGAAGTCATTTAATCTTGCTTTACACCTACGAGGTATTCATGTCAGATATCAACATTACCCTGAATATTTATTAGAAGTGGATTTAGCATCTTCATTCATTCTCAGACTTCACAGGAGTTCTCTCACCATCCAATGAATTTTAATTTTTCATTCACTGTTTTACACTGATAAGTTGCTCTGTCAGGCGTACTCCTTTCTGCCCTCCCTCCTTCTTTATTTTATTTCTTTTGCAATTGATCTTTCTTGCTGTTCTTCACACTAATTTTTCAGACACTTCACACACACAACAGAAAGTCTCACGGCATTGTTTATGAATCCACTGTCATGAGTGCATGCTGATGTCAAGAAAGCTACTTCTTTGAATATTGTAAATGTTATAATTAAAAGGGGGATGTATTTCATCAAATTGCTAAATGACTGGGAATTGTCAGGAACCAATGACAGATTGGAATAAGGCAGATAGTGTGGTAGCACAGAAGCCTAAATGTATGACAAACGCTGCTGTTATTGTGTTTGACAGGTTCTAATAAGACTCATATCTTCCTGTTGTTTTCAGACACAGAGAAGAAAAAAATCTTTTTACCTACGATTGGAATGAAAGCTTTGAGGCGTGCCGTGCATTTCCTCTTTCATTTGCTTTCTTCTTCTGAGCAGCTGAATGCTTATGACACACTCCAATGAGAGCTTCACATTCACAAAACTTCTTGCCACTGACACTTTCATGCCATTGCCTCGCATTGCTGAGACATCAGCAGCAGAGCTGCGTCAATCCTGGCTTCAGCACTACTCTGAAAACCTCCTCTGTTTCTTGGTCACTCCATCCCAACCTCTCTTTTCCCTTTCACATCATGAAAAGGAAATAAAGCATTAGGCTATAATGTAAGCTTCAAGTGGTAGAAAGCACAGTTAGGAGGTAATTGCACTTTACCTGAGTATTTCCATTTTATGCTGCTTTATACTTGTATTCCAGTAGGGTTCAGCGGGAAATATCATATTTTTATACATAGAAAATATATGAAATTAATATAATGCATTTTAAATTGTAAAGCAGTGGTTCTAAACCAACAATATTTCCAGCAGGGACTTCACCATTAAGGCAACTGCCTTGTCCCCAACTACCAAAGTCCTTTAAGGTCCTCTATTGTATAAGGTGAGATTTCTTTCTTTTTTTTTATTATAAAGCAGGTCTAGATGCTATATTTGCACTGTGGGAGAATAAAAGTGATGAACACAGCCTGTGTTCAGTAACTGTGCCTTAAAGACAAATATACAAATATATCTTCTTATGGATATCAAAAAGCCAGAAAAGTGTCAAATATGGGACCTTTAATGGCTATAAAAAATCATATAAATAGGCCTAGACAATGATACATATAAAATTATGTTCCTATTTTAATCTGTATATGGGTATATATTATGCATTATGTTACAAAGTACCCTTAAAATACTCCTTTCAACGTGTGTTGATAGTTATTGTTAATTCATTAACATGTCAGCAGCTTTTTATTATAGCTGCTTATGGTGCAGCCAGTTATAACAACTATATATGAGAGAATAATACTAAAATACTAGATGACCTCAAATTACTTACAGTACTTGAGGAAACTGTCCACTACTGGCTGCCAATAACGTTCCCAGTTAGGGAAAGGTTCACAATGGACAGTTTTAAAGAAGGGATCAAAGTCAATACAGCAGAACCGGGGATATCATCGTCCGTGCTTTCTCCTTCCTGGCACCTATATTACCCACAATGCAAGTTGAGCGCCGACAATTTGGTTGCAGATTCAAGTGTGTTATATTAGTAAAAGCTAATTTAGCCTGTAGCTTCGAGCGGAGATGAGGACATAACTTGAGGCAGTTATCAGATTTGGTGCATCTCCCTCTTTATCCACAAAAGGCTTTGTCCATGTTTCATGCCTTCTCCTCATGAACTGTGAACACACTGATGAGTTCAGTAGGGTTTTGAATGCAGGTCTCTTACTGGAGTATTTTTGCAATGAAGAAAAGGATCTGAATACTTCTACCACCACTGATACATCTAAGTTTTATTTCATTAGTTGTCTCAGCGAGTGGAGCCTCTCAACCGCAAATACATGCGCTTCCTTTTAACAGTGCCACACATTAATGAACAGCTCTGTCCATCAAGCTATATATGGACTGAGCTGCTTTTTAAGCCTCAGTCTCTGAAGCATTGGGCAATTACGGACACCTGTTATTGAGTTAATTGCTCAATTAACTCGTCCATCATTAAAACAAAATAGGTCACCTAAATTAGTGCATATTTACACCAACCTATGGGACGAGAATACCGTGCACAGGTGTTTTTATATTATGGATGGTTATCAGCGAAGTGCGTGTAAAGACATGTTCCATCTGTTCTGACTTTTTAAAAAAGAAAATGTATTTAGATAGCAATTTAAGAGATCAATTATTTAAATGAGAATTAGCTCTCTAATGGAACTCACGTCCTATGCAGCGTCAGCCAGCTTCAAAGACTGTTCACACTTTCACCAGTGTAACCTTGATACAGAATAAAAGGAATTAGGAGTGCTACTGTCTCTCTCATGCTCTGCCAGGCAACACAGCGCTCTGTCAAGGAGTAAAAAGGAGAGGACAGGGAGGCAGACAGCGAGCCTATGAGGACGTGAAGCTCATCCGTGCTCCTTGTCCCGGGCTAATTGCCTGTAGAAATTTACCCTGTCAGTGAAATTACATCTTTTGTGAAGAAAGGACACATATAGATCTGTCGCAGAAGGACCCCATCTGCACATGTATGGCTCTCTGTCTGTGACACACACACAAACAATCAGTTGTGACACACCAAAGGCAACAACTGCACTGTGAGAGAAAAAGAAAGAAGAAAGAAGAAGAAAAAACAAAACAATGCGGACTAAATTGTGATTGTAATAATCTGCATTTCTTCTTCAGAAAACATGATGTGATTAAAAGGAGCTGCTATCACTTTTTCATTTCCCCAGTGTTCAACAAGCAGAAAATGTCTTTTCCTTTATCTTACGTTAATGTGACAAACAGTGTGCTTGGTGATTTCTGCCAAAAGAAATCCAATGTCTCTTTTGATATGAACTGGGTGGTGAGGATTGCTGGGAAAATGAGAGAAAGAGAGAGAGAGAGAGAGAGAGAGAGAGAGAGAGGATGTCAAGGGAGGAGAGATGAACATTCATGAGGAGTGTTTATCAGAGCAAGTTGTTTACACTTGACAAACTCTAATCATAATCATAATAATCACAATCAGTAAAGAGCATTCCAAGCAGTCGGGGTATTTGTCTGCAGCAGCTGATCCATGCTTCAGTTTGGACACATCTATTTCTGACAAAAATAGGCAGGACAGTGAGGTTTTGTAGGTGCTTGGTGGGTGGATGCAAACACAAAGAGTAGAAAGTAAAGCAAGCAAAACATTTGAACTGCATGCACAAACCGAAATCATATGTTTCAGTTTAGAGCCAAACTATTGTTCGTCAAGAACCAACTGTCTCACTTCACTTCCACTGTGTGTTTCCATCCTTGTCCCTTCTCTGTGGTAATAACATAACAGCTCCCCCCAGTGTTAGGAGGAGGAAATGCCAAGTCTTGCAAAGAGCTTTAATGTAAGAGATAAAAATGAAATTGAGGACAGAGAATTCGATGCTTTGCCCCATATATTCATTTTTAATTTGAGGGATTTTTCAAGTCAAAATAACACAAATTTGGATTAAGTTGTCAGGAGGAAAACACACACCCTAGAAAAAAACATGTTTGTGTCTGAAGGTTTGTGAATGAATTATGTCTTTCTTTAATAGTATGATGAGTAAAATCCTGCTTTAAAATGCACACTGTTGCTTTTCATTCCAGTAGTTAATTTCTCCCACATGTCTGACGGCCACAGGGTGTGGCATCTGCGTAAATAAAACAGCACGAGTGGCTTGTAAATACAGAAAAAGACTGAGCGCTGCTTGTCTAATTTTACAATTCCACTGCTCTGTTCTTCTCCCAGGAGTTTTTTGGGAGCCCCTTTTGGGATGAGGGCTGTTCTACATTTTCAGATGGGCTATGTATCATGGTGCCGACCCCCCCCCCCCCCCCTCCCCCAATGATGTATCATCGCTCGAATTATCATTGTTGTCCTGACAGGGCCTTGTGTTGCCAAAAATGGGAGTTTTATAATGGAACTCACCACAAAAATCCCATGGGATTAATACCTGTCTTGATATAAACATAATATAACTTTCCGTAGGAGGAACTATTGTATTCTGGGGGCTGGTTATATTTAAAATCAAAGAATATTTTAAAACAGGGTCTTTGCAGGATTTTATAGTCCTGTAATTGAGCACAAGTTTTCCTATTTAATGTCTGCAATGGGAGGTTCTTGAGAGGGGAGCTTAAGAGATTCGAAATTATATATATTAAATGAAAAAAAAAAAACATTAATATAGGTTAGATGTCCTAGCCATGTGGAAATGACTTCCTCTTTTCCTTTGCCCCCAATATCACTCTTATGCCTTAAAATAAAATTCTCGATCACGCTCTAGAATCAAAATTTCCTTGACTTCCCGTGCCCTACCGAAAAATTAATTCACAATTTTACCATTTTAATCTGGCTTCATGAAGCCATAAAAGAAAAGAGAGAGAAAAAAATCTCAGGTGTAATATAAAACCAAATGCATTAGTTGACAGGGCACTGATGAATGTCAAATCCATCCCGCCGTGCGAAGTAGGGGGGAATTGATCTCTCTCCATTTGGAGCAATTCTTTTTTCTTCTGCAGAGCTGGTCAGCATTAGACTCTGCCGCCTGCCCCGATTACAAATGCATCAGTATGCTCTGTAATACCATGTCCGCTATTCCCAAATGCAGCCCCCAAAGTCAACTGAAGGTTGTCGGCGGCTCATGTAAATGAAGCTTGATTGTAATAGTTCTAAGTGGATTCCGCCCACACAATCCTGTCACATTCGCTCATTGTTATCCTCGGTCCCCCCTCCCATCAGGGTTTACGGCGTAAATAATAAAAGTTGTGTCACTTCGCAAATTACCCAAACAGCTTATCACTTATTCATTGTGGTGTATCACAACAACTCCTCGGTGCGTACAAAAGCCACAACAAGTCAGACACAGGCTTTTGTTAATGAACTTGGAAGATTACCAGATCTGAAAATTAACTGACAGTGTTGCTGGTTTCTTTCCCCTTGCGTGTGTCTGTTTTTTTTTTTTTTTTTTTTTCTGTTTACCCACCAGAGACAAAAAAAAAAGAGATAGATGGTTATGAGAAAGTAAAGAAAATAGGGTGTTTCGTTTCTGTTCAACTTCAGGATATAGTTGTTAGCCTTATTTCTCAGGAAGAGACAGCTGATTGAAGGTAACGACTCCACAATGGACAGGTGTCCTTCCCATGCAGAGCCGCTGAGCTCAACACTAAGTATCTAAGACAAAAAGCGAAAAAGTGAAAAAACAAATCTTTCAAGGACAGAATGCACATAGAAGAGAGCACGACGTATGGCACCCATAAGAAGCTTTACGCTAACATGCCATTTTTTGAAAAGGAAGGAAAAGGGGAGTCTGCCAGACCATATCCACAGAGCTTTTTCCTTGTATTATCTGCTCTACATTCTCCCCAGTCTCAGCTTCTGAATGAAAAAGCTCCAGGACAGTAATTGAAGATGTGTCACGTACATATGGCTCGCAACATAATTGGATGCTTGAACTCTCAAACAACAGCTGAGGTACAATTTGGAGTCTATCAAAACAAAAAAAAACAAAAAAAAACCCAATGCTCATCAAACACCAACTGGACCGCAGTGCAATGCCGATGCTGGAACTTAACCATGCAGCAGTTAGGTGATTGAGTTAGTGGCACGGCGCAGTTAATTTTTAGGGCCCCTTTGAAAATGATCTTCTGCTGTTCATTCGCCACAGCCTCATGGCCCCTGTAGCCATTTTCTGCCTGGCTGCCCTTAATTCTGATCTGCAGCCACCTAGCTCATGGAGTACAGTGAGGTACAGAGGCAGAATATTCCCAGGGTGGTCACTGAGACGCCAGAGATGGAGACGGATTGATATCTCAGATAATAGAAATTGCAAAACTTTTATGTAGAGAGCATGGTGACTGTCAGAGAAACTGAATCCAACCCAAAGCTTTACTACTTTGGTGGCTGGCTTTTTCTATTACTGCCCCCACACCATCATAAATGTATTGATTACAAAAAAAAGTCCTGTTTTCATGTTGGGCCATCTCTTTTAAAATTTTGCCTTCAAGCTTATACTTGCTACTGTTAAAATGAAGTAACACACATCATTGCGGGTGAGTTAGGAACTGACTCAGGATGCATTCTGTTATACAGTGTTGGACAAGAATGACTTTGTTTCAAACAAAAACAACAAAAAACAGCAGTGACAATTTGTTCGTGCTTTCAATCAGGGGTTTGCAAATACTGAGACGATGGTCCTCCCCTGAGACGAACCTTGGAAAAACGTTCCCCCTCCCCCAACCTTAAGTTTACTTGCTTTGTTTAGCTCAATTCTTGCCTATGGGATCATAATTATGTTATCTGATCCCATACACACTCAACAATTTAGCCAAGATAACCTAATACTGCTGTTTAACATAACTTGAGACTAAACCAAATACATAATAAAGGTCTGTCCTGAGGCTTTTAGGGTTTTATTCGTTTCTGACTGAGAAAGTGGGAAAAAAAAATCCCAAAACTACTGTATCTCTGAACTATCTCTTTAACCAAATCACACACATTTATACTCTTTTCCATGATCTAACTAACATTAAATAACTAATGTAATAACTTGTGATATGTTTTCCCTTCCATTCACTGAGCCTCCCCTGAAAACCTCTGCTTTAAATGACCTATGTTTATGTTTTCCTGAGTCTCACACACAAAGGCAGCAATCACTTGAAGTTGATGAGAATAATCCTCCATTTCCTTTTGCTTGACTGCTGTTGAACTCCTAGACTGGTTCAGACTTGTTGGCTCGGGTTAGGGTGCAGAGGTAGCTAGTCTCCAACTCATGAGCAGGAATTTGCTTTCTGACAACTCCAATGTTACCACCAGTAATTCTACATCCAGAGATCAACTTGGTTCCGTTCAGAGGTAGAGGGTGTGTGAACCCTGCAGCTTCACTGTGAGGACAAGACTTGTGCTTTATAACATCAGGACTCCGTTTACTACTCTGTTATTATGTAGCATAGCATCCCCTACACCAGAGGTCACTAACAGGTGGACCATGGCCTGGATCTAGACGCAGACAATGTCCTCTCCGGACCTGCATGTATAACCTATAAATTAGCATTTACGGCGCGGGTCATGTGATGCTACTCAACCAGTCATTGCGTCTCGACTCAGTCAGTGAGATAGCCATGTAAAGTGAGAGACAACATTGAAGGAATAAGTGGGGAAAGTGGGATGGAAGAGGGAAAGAAAAGGACGTATTAAAGCTGTTCAGTTTGTGACAACCGTGATGTCACCACAGTATACACCCCCCAGAAACGTTTTACTAAGGACACTCACCTATTCGCCCGCGTTATGCGCCACAATGAAACCCTTCTGTATCTCCTCATTCCGTTTGAGGAGAGGGGGAGAGCAAGAGCAGCATGGAGCAATGCGCTCATTTTCGGTAAAGGTCATTAAATCCCTTGTCGATCGTTGTTATTCACTCACCATTGACAGCCCCTGAACAGAAGTCAACTGCTATCAGTGTACACAATGAATGGGAGGTTGAAGTCAGCATGACCCAGGATTGGTGGAGAAAGCAGACATTGTTTCAGGGCCTCAAAGGCTGACACAGAGAAGTCCGAATGAACTTGCCTTCTCAAGAGTTGTTGAGATGCGTTGAGATTTTGAATTATAAAAAATGGCTGACACTGTTGGTTCACTGTTGGAGTGAAGAAAAATGGAGAGGAGCTACACTTATTATATAATTTTGTAAAATTAAGCTTTTTATTATAATTGTGAAAAGTATATACATACTTTCCAGACCTTGGCTTGAGGAAATGTTGTCTAACTCGACCTCTAAAAATATAAATGTGTGCGTATAAAACATATTACTGAGTGTGGGGCAAAGGCTAAGCTAGCTGTTGATGGTCAGAACCAAACCATAAGCTAGCTGCTTGCTAGACTACAGCATCTTGGTTATTCTTTATGGCTAGTGCCCCCAAAAAACCATACAGTTATGTTTCTGTATGTCTCTGCAAGAAAACCCCCCGTAGTAATTGTATCGCGACCAAATGAGGGAGCCAGTGCAATTTCATGGCAATCATTCAGCCAGTTAAGACATTTCAGTCTGGGTCAAAGTGGTGAACCTATGGACCAACTGGCTGGCTTGATATTGTCATCCACAGAGCCAAGCTTTTAGTATGGCCAAAAGAGACTGTCCTCCTGTAAGAAAATAGGCTGTCTGTGCAAGCAGAAGCAGCACATCAGAAAATGTCTCTATGTGTCCTTTTAGAGGGCATCTGGAGGACTAATGAGTAATTTAAGTACTTTTATTGTTGATTAATTAGCAAAGTAATATCAGTATTTTTTAGGTAAGAGAGTGATATATTCTTCATGTAATTGTCCCAGTAATGATTAAAACAATTGCAAAGACACCCAATGTTTCCCATTTCTTGAATGTACTGCATACATCAACATTCGTTTTGGGTTATTCTACCAATAAACTGTATAAATAAGTAATACTTTTTTCAAATGATTACATACAGACCAAAACTGCTTTTCCTCCCTTTCTCTTTCTTCTTCTCCTCTCCCCACAGATGCTCAGAAGTCTCATAACCCTTGGGGAAGGCCAGGGCTTTGCCGTCAAGGGATTACTCAAGTTTGAGGAATAATGACCCCCCTTATCTCTCTCAGGCTCTTTGCAGAAGCTCCTCTTGGGCCCTGTCAGTTCCAGGCCCTCCAGTTTGGATGGATATATCAATGGAGATCCCTCCCTCACTATTACATGCTCTTCCTCATCTCGCTTTCCCTGCCTTATGCCCTTTTCTAGCTGATAATACCTCATTGTGAAAACCATAAAAAGGGGGGAAAGTTATCTCATTTTCACCTGGGGTTATTTTTTGGAGTGGGAGTGGTGGACTTTTTTTTTTCTTTTTTTTTTTTTTACTAATGGCTTTCAACTTTGCTTCACTCCATCTGTGGTCTTGTCTTCTTTCTCTTCCTCTCTTGGTCTCTCTCTCTCTCTCAGGCACACACACTCAGTATATCTCACCCTCTTTCTTTCTCTGTGGTGCATTGGGATAATGGGCTTCAGCTGTGAACAGTGGTCTAATTTTAATTCCTTTTATTCCAGCTCGTCCAGGCACCGTACATCTGTAAATGCATTTTGAGATATTGTCCATTCAATGTCAATTGAAGTTAATTGTCCATTGACTTCCTCACCTCCTCCATACACTTATTATTGCCTCTATGAGGGGATTATCTCATTCTGAATGACCGCTATGGCAAAAAGGGCCCAAATGTCAATTGGACAAGTAGGTGGGACAAAAAAAGCTTTTAGGTTTGGTTACATCATTGCAATATTTAAATGTATTAAAATTTTGGATTTCTTAATTAATATATTCCTGGTTGTGATAGACTCTTATAGTTGAAAAAATGCTTGTTACCATTACATTCAGTTTGGTCATCTGTCTTGTGGTTTCGACATGTAATTACCACATCTACTACAATCCCATTCGGTCTGGTGGTTTAGCAGTGCTTTAAAATCAACAGAGAGCAGAGGTAGTGCTGAGATAAAGTTTAACAAACAGTCTCCTTCATCTCCGCACAACTGTGAGCGAGAGCCTTCTTCAACTTATACAACCTTTCCAGGAACACAGAAACCTCTTTAGGAGCTCATGAACCTGTGTTTTGCTTCTAGTCTTCAACTGGATCTGGATTATAAATAACTTTTCTTATAGTAATTATATGTTATTTTTTCATGTCAGGGAAACCAAGAAAATAAGGGCTGCAATAAGTGTGCATATTTAAGTAAAGTGCTCAATTTTACAAAAATGGAATAGATCTAAAAAGTGTAGCTCCAGTTTCTGGAGAAACTGCAGTGAAAAGTCAGATAACATCATGTGACCAGTGCCATGAAGCTGAGAAAAGCTGTGCCAGTTAAAATATAAGAGCTCTGTCAAAACTTGATAATAGATAATATTATTTAATATAAATAATATTACAGAAAGCAAGATTTAACAAAATTTCCAGAAAACTGGCAAAATAATGGTCAACAAATGCACATTTCACACATCTACTACTATTAAGCAAATATTAGGAGTTGGCTGAATCAAGGTAAATAACGGCTGATGCTAATTCTCTAATCAGGTGGCTACTTGTACATTTTCTCTGCCGCCACACATGGTTTTGCCATGGTCATTGTTGTGTTTAGAAGACATGAGGTTATAATACGCACTCTGAGCAGCGCTACGTCTTCAGGGCACGTTGGAGGCTACAGTGAGACACTATTGGAAAGTGACGAGACGGGCCCAGGCTAGCTAGTTAACATGCTAACTTCAGTATAAGAAAAGACATGTTAGAGACTGAGTTAACATTGCCATTGCTCTTGGTGAGTGAATGAATGACGTTTGATGCTGAACTTGCAACGTTCCTACTTGACATGTAAGTAAACAGCTGTTAATGCTAATGTTAGCTATATGGCAATAGCAAGAGAATTGCTCATTTAAAGCATTGCAGAGGAGTTACAAGTTGGTGTAATTAAAAGAAAGCCAGTTGAATTTCAAACAACAGAAAACTGTGGAAAATGTAATGAAAAATATTGTATTTATGTTTTTTTCATGTATTAATTTGAGGAACTTCACACTCCACACAGATCTTAAGTCTGCAATGTTCAATGTTTCAGTGATAACTGATGTTTAAGTCACATGCTTCATGTATTCTCCATTTCCATTGCACTTAAACACAATTTGCTCCTGTCAACACGTTATTGGTTATTCTATTAAGTGTTTGTTATGTGCAAATTTAAAATGTGAATACAAATAGGTGGATGGAAATGCACTTATTAAAGTTAATCTAGGGTTTTGCAAAACTGTAGTCGTCTGGCAATAATGTCAATCGGAACAAAGCCTTGAGGCTGCTCATGTGTACAGCATTTATTCACACAAACAGATACTGACTGGTTGGAGTAGAAATTGGACATTTTTGGCAAAATGCTTATTGACTAAGTGATGTGTTGGGCTTTCCAAAGTGAGTAAGAAAGTGTGTGAAGCAGAGTGCAATTAAGACAGGGAGCAAAATAAAAAGAAAGGACCTTTGTTTGGTAATTGGCTGCTAAAGCATAAAATAACCACAAAGTACACAGCAGTTCATCACTATTTCAGCTTTTAGTCTAACTAACAATAATTCAAATATCACAGGAAGGAAACAATGTGTTGTTCTCTTGTTGCATGAAAAGAAAAAAAAAAAAAAAAGGTCTCAATGTTTCTGGGACAATTTGGTGGAAAAGGGCCTGTGTGGAAACATGTCAGGTGCAATGTTTCAACTCCCGTACACATAAAATTTATTTTGCTAAGAGGCAGCGTGAAAGTAATGTAAGGGCTGACTTTACTGGGTAGGAGCACACACAGACAAGTGGCAGAGTGCAATGAGTGATCAAGAGTCATAATCAAAGACAAATCCGCATCGGATCCCTTCCCCTCTCCTTCTCCCTGTCTCAGTAAACTCTACAACCCTTTCCATTCAACTCTACACCTCCTCATAAAACAGTGTTTCTGTTCACTTAACTCCCCGATGTTTAAAACATTTATATTTCATACATTCCACTGCAAAAACCAACCGCTGTGGCAGGACTGAAGAGGGAAACATCTCAGGAATAATGTAAGTCTGAGAGCATTTTCACGGGGGGTGGGGTGGAGTGGGGGTGGGGGGGATGTTCTCCGGTGAGGAGAAAACAGTGAGTGTACAGGACAGCGCACATAAAAACTTGCCCGGCTCACATGTTAACAGGAGGTCCTGAACTACGTGTAAAAGTGTTTTTGGCTGCTGTGAGGGATGAACCCCCCCCCCACCTCTGCAGGAAAACAGGACATGACCCTAACACAGCCATCAATAAATGTATGTGTGGTCATATTGTATTATATATATTCATATTGTATTGTTGAATTAAATTAAGTAAACACAGAGACCATTTTACATGCTTTTATCTCCTCGCGCCTCGACTACTGCAACAGCCTCTTCACCTGCTTCAACCAAAACTCTATAATCGTAGCTTTATTGCAGACCTTTTCCTGATTTTACTTAATTCTATTGACTTCTTTGCTTCTATTGACAACTTTTTATATTTTGGTTTTATTGATTTTTACTGATCGCCCAAGTGCTGTTGACTTTGCGTTTGGTCTATTTTGCACTAATACTAAGATACTTTAATTGTGTTTCTGATTGCTTGTTTTAATTGTTGCCTTATTTGACCTGCATGTTTCTTTCACTGCCTAATGTAAAGCAGTTTGTAACTTGGGTTTAAAAAAGTGGTCTATAAATAAATATTATTATCATTATAATTATTATAATGATTTTGTGTTATACATTCCATCAACAATCAGAGATGGTCAGAATAAAAAAAACATGGGCATAAAAGATGAACATGGGCAAAAAAGAAAATTCTACTTTTTTTTTCTTTTTGTAGAAGTCACAAAGCGCTGCGTTCAGTTTCACAGTCCAATACTTCAAGATAAATCTTCACATCACCTTATTGCCTGAGAGAGAATCAGATGTCAAAAAACAAACAAAAAGAAATAGAGATAAGTTTCCCGTGTACAAAACCCATGCACTCCTCCACTGCTGGCAATGTGAGCACTGACACCTATCACCTAACCTAATAACACCCTGCTCCACATACATCATCCCTGGATTTGATTAGAGATCTGATTTATTTATTTGTTTAGCGCTGAGACCCCACTGTCATTATTTTCCCTTGTAAATAATTCAATAAAAATGTCATCCGCCGCCCTGCTCTACATTAATATTATGTGTAATAAAGATAGTGGGAGGGAGCAGGTGTATACAGGTACAATGGGGAGAAGCAGACATATAAACACACTCAGCAGCATCAGAATAGATAGTAATATGACAAGCTAAAACAACAGCGCCAGATTTGTAGAATAAATACAGGAATCATACTTTACTGTCAAATTACAGCTGATATATTATAAATGACAAACTGAACATGCAAATGTCATCTTGGTGCGATGTACTGACACAGAGAACAGCTTACAGTGAGATCGTTCAGTTTCAAGAACGAAGTTAAAGGTTTATTCAGTGTAAACTTGATACAACTTCCAGAAAATTAAACTTCATTGGACCTTCACTGGACTTTTTTATTATCAATGGGTCAAATGACAATGTCATACAAAAGAGAGCTTGCAGTGTGAATTATTACCCAACACTGCAGCTCTAGCCTTGTTATGGATTTCACCCCTGCAATGTGCCCCAGCAGGGATCAGAGGAGCTTGGGTCTATTTTTTTTTTTTTTTAGTTTTGGGGGAGTGATATAAGCTCTGTGTAAGACATTCAGTTGTATAACTCTCAGTCTCACTGACTTAGATTACTGAGGAGTCCTTCCATATTCTTTCCCACTCTGCAGAGGAGAGTGAAACCCCTGTAAGTCTTGTTCCCACTGGGACGGAGTCTAAAAGTTGAAATTAGTGCAGGAATGAATCAGCAACCTGTCACAGTAACTCTGTCTGAGGCTAAAGACCTAAGAAAATCAGTCGTGATTGGTCATACTGTAAAAAAAAGCAATACTGCGCTGCTACCAAACAAAGGATTTTCAGCAGCTTTTTTAATTTTTATTTATTTATTTATTTTTATATGAACTTCTCAGGTGGGACAGGATGATGCTGCTGTGAGGATAATGAAACTGATTTGTTCTTGTCCTTTACAAGGCACTCCTCCATTAATGCTGTCAAACCAAGATTGTGGAATTTACAGAGAAGTGGGAAAATAAAAAAGGTTAATCTTGGTAGAATGGTTATCCATCCCATAATGACAAAGGCGAGTTAGATCACCTCCTAAAATCTTCCTTAATAGAATGTAAAAGATAATATTATACTAATAGGTGTTGTGATCATTATACCCAAATATCTCATCCCTGTAGTTTCCAGACAATGGGGAGCTGGTCCAAGGTCAGTAATGTACAGTGCATTCTTCGGACCCCTCCAGTTTTTTCACATGTTGCATCAACCTACACTCAATACCAAATAATGACAAAGTGAAAATGGAATTTTCAACTGCGTGCCTCACTCCATCACTAAGTATCTACAGATGAACAATAAAGCTAACTAGTTTGTCATTTTTTCCTCACAGTTACAGTTTAACTTAGCTAGACAGGTAGTGTGCCCTGTCACCTCCAGTGTTGGCTTTGCATTTCATTAACAATATTAAACGTCTAATATATGATCTAATTTTAGCGAGTGTCAGTCATGAGCAGTGAGACAATGGAGGGTTAGTTATTGTAGAGGTACGTTTTGACATCAATATAGAGTTTATAATTTCATTTTAATAGTCTTCTGTGTGGCTGTGGTGGTTTAGTTAGTCTTTTATTATTTATAACAGACACCTCCTTGTTTTCAGGAATTCAGGAGTCAACAATATTAAAATCTGTGCTGAAGGCTCAGTAATTGTATTAGCAGTGGTGGAAAGTAATAAAAGGACATTTACTGTAAGTACTGTACTTAAGTACAATTTTGAGGTACTTTTTGGAGTATTTCCATTCAAAGCTATTTCATATTCCACCCAACTACATTTCAGAGGGAAATACTGTACTTTCTACTCCAATACATTTATCTGACAGCTTTAGTTAAACAAGCAAGATACTGTAAAGACTGTAACACTTGAGTTCACTGAAGCGCACGCCTGCACTGTACTGGGTTCCCTTTTGCCCTGGAGAAGAAGTTGACTCCCCCGAATGTCATTGTATAATTCGCACTCTGCCCTAAAGGACTCTGAGACTGTGAGAAACAAGATTCTCTGGTCTGATGAAACCAAGATTGAACTGTTTGGCCTCAATTCTAAGCATCATGTTTGGAGGGAACCAGACACGACGCAAGAGACACAACCCTGTCTCTGAGCTCTGCAGGTAGCTCCTTCTTCCTCATGTCTTAGTTTTTTCTCTGATATGCATTGTCAGCTGTGAGACCTTGTATATAGACAGGTGTACACCTTTTTCCAATTCATGTCCAATCAGGTGAATTTACCACAAGTGGACTCCAATCAAGGTGTAGAGACATCACAGAGATGATTAAGAGAAACAGGAGGAACCTGAGCTAAATTTAAAATGTCATAGCAAAGAGTCTGAAAACTTATGTTAATGTATTATTTCAGTTTTTCCTTTTAAATTTGAAAATATTATCACTGTTTCATTTTGTCATTATTAGGAATTGAGTGTAAATTGATAAGGAATTTTGTTTGCGTAAGGCTGCAGAATAAGAAAATGAAAAATTGGAGTCTGAACACTTTCTGGATGCACTGGATGTGCAATTTGCAACCGCTAAATGATTTAATCATTTCTAAGATTTTCAGTATAGCGTGTGATGGATTGGTCAACCTTCAATATCCCTGTGTCTCCGCATGGCACCAAAGGCTCTAAAGTTAAGATGAACAACAACAACAACAGTGACCAGAGCCAGAGTAGTAAAGGAAGCTGAGATTATAGGCCATTGCTCCAAAACAGGGTCTGGACAGAGAGTGAAACAGGTCATCTGCATCCAGTTATGTTACAACTACTGGCTGCTGGAGAAACCTGGTCACATCCAGATGTGCCAGAGTGGATACAACATTTTCGAAGCACTAAACAAATCTACTACGAAGCATTCTGTTAGAAATATTGAATCTACATTTAAAAAACTAATGAGGAAGTAGTGGAAATACCTGTCACAGGTGTATCTTTTTCTGTACCTCTTCACAGTGTCCGTACTGTGATTTGACAGTATTTCCCAGCCATCTGTCCAGGTCACCGAGGGCCCATATGTGTGTGAATGTCTGTTTGGTTGTCATGGGCTAATGCAGTGCTGCTGCACATGAGACCTGAGATAATCAATACTCTGTCAGACATACTTAGAGCCCCCCTGTGTTAAAGCAACTGTAGGGAGGGTCTCCTCTGTCTTGGACAGAGATGAAGCCACCAACCTCATGTCCCCAAGACCTCCCCTCTAAAGACAAGGGTCACTGCTATCCAGGTCTAATTTTCGCTGGTTCAGAGCCGTGTGCTGACATCACATACAAAGAAAAAAAAAATGGCATTTGCACCCAGGGGAGCCTCATATTTGTCAAAATGTCTCCTGCACAATAATTGCAGACAGGTAAAGAGGAATATAACAATCTGAAATGGCAAATTGATTTTCGATTAGTATGGAGCACATGTTTTTACATTACACGTTTTAAGCAAAATGGGTATCAGTGGGGATAGGCGCCCTCACAATTTGTCTTCTGACAATGCGAATTTGCATCCATCTCTTATGCAGCAAATCCTGTAATTTGACACTCAAATTGGCAAAAGCAGTGTAATGCAACACAGTATATGCTCAAAAAAAAAAAAAACATCTCCAAATCAGATTTTCCTCTTAAATGATCAGATGCATGCATGTGTCTTGCTGTGAATGCTAAATTATGGCTCTCTCATCTCAGATACTCCAGAAATGTGAGTAAATCCCAAACACAGAGCATTCTCATTTCAATCTATAAACCAGCGTCAGGATTTTTCATCTCTTTAGCATGGATAGGGCCTGTTTCACTCGAGCCTCCCCATCTCAGGGTTTCTATAAGAGCACGTGCCTCATTATTGGGTTTCATCTCCCGCCATATTTTCTCCAATGGGAAATCCATTGTTTCAGTATAAAAAGCATCTCATTTCACTCTCTGATTTGTTTACTTGGCTAATGGGACTGCAGTGTCCTTTGTTGAGCCTTTGCAGAGCGTGACAGAGCTCGGCTGTATTGTGGGAGAGAGAGTTTGGCTGGAAGAGAAGCTGAATCTCACCATTTGATATCAGGGAGGCTTTCATGCTAGATTTAATGACTCTTCGCCAGCTGACATAATTGCACTTTCAGATTTTTAATAAGAATTTTAACATAATAAGGAAATAATGTGCAGTGTCGTGAACACCACTTTTTACAAATGCTTTCCTTTTTAACTGTGATAATAATAGTAATTACAAAGATAATATGCACTAATTGCTAGGAGGGGATAAATTACTTTTTTCCCCCTAATCCCATATCTGCTAGCAGCCGTCTCCTGCTCTCATTGTCTGCTCTTGCAACAGGTTGCATCAGACATTAAAGGAATATTTGAACATACAAACAAGCTGTTGGTCTTACACAGAACCAGCAATGCTGACACTCATAAAAAATATTCATGATTTAAAGTCAACCGGTGAGAAACTACACTGCCAAGATAATTGTCTGTCACCGGGACATCACTGCTCCTTCATACTTTACATCCCACACAGGTGATAATCCACATAAATTGTGTTCATCATTTTCGACCATTTCCAGCTGCCATCACAGTATATAGCCTTGAGGTGTTTTTTGTTTGCTCACATACTTTACGTGATAAAGTGTGGAGGGAAAGAGGGCTCTACCGTATTTTTTTGCTGTCAGATGAAATCCATGTAAGTCACGTTATGTCTTTACTGAAGTTGAGGTGTTTAACTTTCATCAGGAGGCTGTGGAAATCCTGGAGCCCGTTTATAGTTGAAACCCTTTCAAAGCCAACTAAACTCAAACCAAGACTGAGAATGTGCAGCCATGCCAGCAGCTCTGTGAGGCTGTACTCAGGCATAGCAGAGCTTTGAGCTAAATGTCAACATGCTAACATGCTCATAATGGCAATGCTAAAAGGCTGATGCTAAGCAGCTATAATGTTCCTACCATGATCACTATCTAAGGTTAGTGTGCATGCTAATATAGCACTAAACAAAAAGCAGTTTGAGAGGGTTAGGGTTAGTGATGGTGGAGCAACAGTGAAGGAAAAGTAAAGGAATCGTAAAACTCTTTCCAATTGTTCTCAAGACATTTCACGCCCATAGCACAACTGAACTTCATGATGGTGCTAACAGAAAGGTCGGGGAATCACCACAGGAGACCACAAATGTCTGTGCGAAAAAAATTCACAGCAATCCATCTGACAGTAGTTGAGATAAAGTCTGGACCAAAGTGATGGACTGGCCAGGAAACCGATGGACTAACCATCCAACGAAATTGCTATCCAGAAAGCCATGTCATTAGCGTGGCTAAAACCGAAGCCAAACAAGATTAGTTTGCAGAGTTCCTCCAAACTAAACATCACAAAATTGTCATCTGAATGAGTTTTTCCACTTGCCAACAGTGATACAACAAAAACTTGCCAAATGTACTATCATGACATCACAACAGTATACTTTGTGCTTTAGTTCAGTGAATGATGATGCCAGCTTGGCTGAGGCGCAGCTCTCCTTGGCCGGCTTTATCGGAAAACAGCATTGCTTGAGCTGTTGTCAGAGTAGAAAATGCCTTTCCCTGCATCTCTCGCTGAGTCCTTGGGCCATCACAGGGTGGGATGCCCATTGTTTTGTTTATACAATATCAGAGGTGCTAGCGCCTTAATCTCAATAAAGAGGGCCACTGGACTGAATTATCTGTATGATTGCCCTTTAGAAATGCTGTCAATGCTATTCTCCTTATCCAGCTTCTAAAAGCCTCTCTCTCCACAAGAAGTCTATGTGAGGGGAATACAATGCAGGCAGTTCAGACACCACAAAAGGGCATTGCATTAGAAAGCCATACCTCTGCTGTGTGACCTTTGCTATGCTGGGGAGGTCGGTTGAATCCCTGTGGACACCCAGTCAGCTCCAGTCAAGGCAACAGAATAGATTCTAAATCTGTGATTCGAGGTGCGCATGTCAGCGAGCTCAGGCAAATGGCAGCTTATTGTTTTCCCTATTTACACTTTAGAATGTTCGATGTGGGTGGTAGAGACACCGAACAGTGCAAAATGCATGAACCTGTGTCTCACACCTGGATGTGACTCAGATATAAATCCATGTAAGCATGTGGTAGCAAACGTTTCACCTTTGTCACTGTATGTACACATGAATGTATTCAGATTGTTCTGGGAATACTGTTGTGATATAATAATTTAATATAATTTCTTGCTACTCACAGGATGTTTCACTAATTTTTGTGCAATTGCATCCATTTTATGTTGCAGTAATATATAAAATGCATATCAGTTATCTGTTTAAGGCTGTCAAAACACAGATACAATCGTTTATAAGCATTCTTTTCTTGATGAATGGTGCATCAATCCTTTTCTGAGGTGGAGCTGATACTGGATCTTTGTCTCTAGGTGTGTCAAAATGGAGGCTGAAAGAAAAGAGCTGCACTTAATTGCATGAAAAAAGATTTTAGTTTCTAAACCAATGAGTCACCGTGGGCTGAGATGATGCGCCGAAGCCCCCAGAGAGATGAAGTGAGGGGATTGTAAAAGCCTAAAATGGGATCATCTTGGCTGAGCTTTTTTTTTTTTTCCCAAGCAGAATGGGATAACATTTCAAACACTCAAGTACAGAATGCTGTCTGCTGTAATATGGCCATTGCTCGATCTCTTTTGACAGCACTAAAATATGTGGCATTTCAAAATGCACCTGTTATGCTGTTATGCCCCACTTTAGTTATACTGTACTTTTTTGACCTTCCTGGACACAGTGATGCTGCTTTGTGCGCGCACTTTAAACTCATGTCATTATTTATATTTCATGGTTTATTGTGACTTATAAAATATTAGCTAAATATTACAAAGATGCTGCTGTCAAGAAAATATCTTCAGTGTCAGAACTGAAGCCACAGATGTCTTGCTCAGAGCTGTTGCTGGCAGCATTATCTCCATTAACACCATCATTATCATTAACACATTTCTTTTTCAACTTTTTTTGTGCAAATCAACAAATTACAAAACACAGCACAGTTCATTAAACAAGTTAACAAATCACGACTAAGTATCTAACAAGTATGAGCTGTTAATCTGCTTCTAAATTTGGTTTTCAGTCTCCTTTTTCTTCCCCATTTCCCATTCCTCAGTGTGGATGTCCACGCTGTGCTGGTATACACCATCATGCAGCAGTCAAGTCTTATATCAATTCTGTTGGTATACATATTTTTTCAGTTTAGAAAAGTAACAGTTCTCCATTGATAACACATTACAGCATCATCATCTAGGCTCAGTGAGATGTTTTTTGTCTGGGAGCACAACTGTACTTCAAATGCTACCAGTCATCTCTAGCTATTGGCTCCCAGAAGCAATATAGCTCCGGCTAGTAAAGCTAGCCAGCCACAAGGAAGGCAGCGACGCCGGCAGCAACGCCGGCTGAGCTTCTGCCTTTCTTTGTTGTGGTTCCTCAGCGATGACAAATCTGCTTTGACTGTGACAAAATGTTATGAATTGTAATATAATCTGTGCTGTTCATTGTGCAAACCGTTTAGTTGTTTGGCTGTCCGAAGTGCAGTTCTCCACTCCCGATAGCAGAGTGAGCAGTGATGCCTCCGGGCAGTGAAGAAGAGGGAGGCTAAACTTATCTCAGTCACACTCTCCCAGTAGTTCTTTTGCAGTGAAGACAGTTGGTGGTGGCAGCAGCTGGCTGCAGCGATACAGAGAGAGAACATTAGAAAACAGACTTGTGGATGTGGATGGGTGTTCGCTGATTCTTCATCAGTCAGTTGCATGTTATCTCCTCCTGTGTTCATTCATTGAATTGAACTGTATTATGTTAATTCATATGTAAACAAACACCAGAAGCTTGCAGCTATGGTAGACTTTACCATAACCGTGTATCATTTGGAAGAAACCGTGAGCAGCTCCTGACTTGAATATACATGTCAATGTTAGCCGTCAACTAGAAATTTTTTCTGAAACTCTGATATATCTTAATTTCCTTTAAATAGCATCTGCAAATAATATGTATGCTTCTCTTTGCTTAAAGTCATCAGTCAAAGTAACTACATTATTTGTATTGGTTATCTTGGGAAATACACACATTTCTGAGAGTGAATGAGTGAGAGAGTGAATGAGTGAGTGAGTGAGTGAGTTTTTGTTTGTTATTGTGAAGAAGACATATTCAGATCCTTTATTAATGCACAATAACAAAAAACGACCTGATCGAGGCAGCAGTATTTCAGCAGCTCCCATGTTCTGCGAGGTAAAATGACTGTTTTTGTCAAAGGTCTCTGGTAGTGATATAACAGCTGTCTCTAACTAAACAAAAGGGATCTTACTCTGTAACATAATGTTGTCAGATATGTATAATAACTATCTGAGCCTGTCATAAACTTTTTGTGGACTTAGTTTGATGTGGCAACTGCCCCATTGTTTACATTACAGTCTGTTTTGCAGTTGCTGGGTAAACTGTTCATCTGTTCAACAACAAGCAGAGATCAATAACCCCAAAGTTATCTTTTAACCAATTTTGCACATTGACCAAACACGGCCGAACCACATACTAAGTTTTGATCTGGTCTTGTTGAGCAAATTGTGCAGATCATACAAATACAATAAATCATGTTATCAGTAACACCAGAACTTGAGTGTTGAGTTTCTTGTTATCTTGAGTTGTCTGAAGACTGTAATGCTTGGAGGTCATGGCCATGAGATTCCACTTGTGACATTAATGTAGTATTATTATCTGAAATTTCAGTGACCTGCAGAGCACCACGATGTTTATTCTTGAATAGTGTTATCTATAGTGTTATGATACAATAAGAGTGAGAGTGTGGTGCCTCCATGGCTACTATAGTATATGACCGTGTTGTCATGCATCATGTTATTCTGTAGTTTACTGTCTGTGATCAACTTGTTATTGTTAAGAGTGAACCTTACCGAACAGAAACACATTGCCCTTATATCACAGAAGCAATTAAATATTAGTATGTCAGCTGCTACATCACACATATATCGACAAACATCACTTCAGGCCTAGAGTGATGGTGCCAAACTGATGGTGGGAAGCTAAGTGGAACATTGTGATGTGATTTTGGTGGGGTAAAACAGGATATCACTCATGAATGCGTTCATGAACAGACAGCTTACAGTCAAAGACGCAGCCTGGAAACCGATGAACAGTGCTGATAGATAAACCTTGTTCCCTTTACTACACCCAGGCTAGCTGTTTCCCTGTCTTTAAAGTATTTATGCTAAGCTAAGCTAAATGGCTGCTGGACCGCACACGCTTGAGAGTGATGTCAGTCTTCTCATCTAACTCTTGGCAAGAATTAAAATAATAAGCATGTTGCCTAAAAAGTCAACTACTCCTTTAAGGACCAATGCTAGTTCTAAACGACTCCTCCAACCTCAACAACCACGTAGGTCATTTTTTTCAACCCGTTTTTCAACCCTCCGGAAGTGTGCCCCTATGGCGATAGGCACACCAGACCTTGGTTGCCATGGTTACAATAATAAAAGGTCATGGCATGGTTAGGTTTTGGAACAAGAACTAGGTTTAGTAAAAGATCATAGTTTGGGTTATAAAAAGTGCTTCCTTAACATTAGACGATCAATGTTGTCATGGTTAGAATAACTACTACCTGGTTAACTGTGTCGAACGGTCATGGGAAAAAAAAGTAACATAAACTGCTACTTACACATGGGAATTGAACACAGCTCTCCTGTGTTTTATTGACTCATCCATTCACCCCTACCTCATCCTGACGTGACCTTTGTCGCTCTATATACACTACATCCCCGGACCTTTTCCTTTGCTCCTGTCGTAATTATTACTGCCACTAGGTGTCCTAACAAGAAACAGTAATATTGGTCATAATAACCTGCTGCACAGATGACCTAGGGGATCGTTTTTTACTGAAAAACAGTCTTGTTCCAGAAAGTTGCTATGATTTTTATAAGCTCTAGCTGTAGCAAAAATATTTTGTTTGTCAACTATCAGTGGTTTAATGATGCTGTCCTGCTGCATGACTAAATAGTGGTCAGCTTTTAAACTGTCAGTGTCTTGCCAAAAAGGCATATGAACTGGCCCTGGAAGAAAGGCAAAGATGACAGCGATCTAAAAAGAGACTTCTTTAATAAATGAATGCCAAATATAAGTAAGTAAATGTAAATGTCTATCAAGATTGTGAACAATACATAGACCCAATCTGGGAAGTTTAACCATCTAATAGCATTCCCCCCAAGGCTACATTTTCACTGTCAAACAGCCTCATGGGCTTTGACACCGCTGCCGGCCACTTGTGTATATATAGTCATCTTTTAATATTCCTCTCCTCTCCCTCCTCCTCAGTGTATTTCATTACACAGTTAAGATTCCCTGCCTCGACTGTTGACCTATGCACTGTGTAGCAGTTTGCACAGAATCAAAGGCAGGGAAGATTTTAATTACTCTCTTAACTGTTCAACAGCAGTTATGAGGTTAGAATAGCTGAGAAAGGACAGTGCCAAGAAATGTAATTTAGTGTTCCATCCAGTACGCCTAGTCTTTGTTTCATGCCAGTTTGAGTTGAAGATTTAAACTGAGTCAGGACCCAAAGGAAAATGATTAGATATTACTGCGTAGTTAGAGCTACACTAGGAAGTATCATATTGGCAGCTCCCACCACCAGTGAAAAGGTCTGTTTAAAGCTGCATTAATCAATTTTAGACCACAAAGAGCCAGAAGAACTCCAACACAAACTGACATATGCAAATCCTCTACATTTTACAACCTTGTAAAGTTGTTAGATCAATGTGTTGATTATAAGAATCAATCTCCTTTGAGCTCTGTTTTGGTCAGTACCAACTCCACAATACAAAACATATTCAACAAAACATGTTCACGTACATGCATATTAAACATCAGCCCCAATATGCTTAAGAAAATCATTTAGTCAAAACTAAATCCAAACACACAGACATGATATACTGTAGACACATATTCCGTCTCATAATTTAAGATGTTAGTTTCCAGTCACTGTGTATTTAAACTTTCTTCAGGATCAAAAGTAATCCAGTGACAGTAGTTGTGTATATTTCCATGTTAACAGCTAATAGCTACTTTGGCATCACTTTTTATAGTTCAAAAAAGAAAGCTAACACAACACTGCTCAACACTTTTTTTTTTTTAATGTTAGTAAGGACTCAGTATGTCCCATCAACATGGCTATTCTATCCCCCAAAAAATCATACTCTCCTGTTTCCATTCATATATAAACAATTGCCCTGGGTTTTGTTTTTGTTGCTCAATTTAAAATTGTATAAAACCTTTCCCTAAAAACCCCAATGGAAAATGTATAGCGCCTATGTATAGTACTCACATGTAACATTATGGTTTTTATTGGTTATTCTGAAAGATACATTTAATTTTATGTATCACTTATGTTTACCTCTGCATTTGGTGTATGATGCCACAAAGAATTAGGATGAAAGAGGCACAAATATTAAAGGTTTTAATTTATCTCTTCATGTGATAAATTAAAACCTTAATATGCCCATAATGACACAAGACGTGAACGTGGACGAACACGCAGCCTTTCTATCACAGGGACAGGATGTTTTACTGACAGTTTGGTCACTATGTGACTCATTCTGGTGAAATGGTTTTCACAGTATATAACATAATAGTACAACCCCAACCAAGAAAATGCTGGGACGATGTGAAAAATGTGAATAAAAAAAGGTACACACAGTAATTTATAAATTTCCCTTAACTTTTATTTCATGGCAGGGAGTATGAACACAAGATAAGTAAATTTTTTTGTCAACATCATTTGATTTGTAAATAAACATCCATTTTTGCCATTCAGGCTTGCAACACGTTTCAAAAAATACTGGGACGGGGGCAGTTATTGGTAGTAATGATGTATTCTTACTAAATAATGATGTGATTTGAAACAGGTGATGTCAACAGGTGATTGCAATCATGATTTGGTACAAAAGCAGCTTTCAGGAAAGGCCTGGTCCTTTTGGAGCGAAGATGGCAAGAGGATCGCCAGTTTCCCAAAACATGAGGGCAAAAATCATTGAACTGCTTAAGAAAAACGTTCCTCAATGAAAGATAGGAAGAGATTTGGGTATTTCTTCCTCTGCCGTACATAACATAGTCAAAAGATTCAGGGAGTCCTCTTCCAGGGACGCACATGCATTTTTCAGCAAGACAATGCCAAACCGCATACTGCAGCCATAACAAAGGCATGGCTGCGTAAGAAAAGGGTGCGGGTGCATGACTGGCCTGCCTGCAGCCTTGATTTGTCTCCTATAGAGAATGTTTGGCGCATTTCGAAACGCCAAATGCGTCAACGAAGACCCCGAACTGTTGCGCACCTAAAACATTGTTTGCAGGAAGAATGGGACAAACTAACGCCTGAAACACTTAGTAAATTGATTACTTCAGTCCCTAAATGTGATTTGAGTGTTGTTAAAAGACGTGGGAACAGTACAAAGTGGTAAATGCTGTACTGTCCCAGTATTTTCTGAAACGTGTTTATTTACAAATCAAATGATGTTGAAAAAAAAAAAAACATTACTTATCTTGTGTTCATACTCCCTGCCATGAAATAAAAGTTAAAGGAAATGTATAAATTACTGTGTGTTCTTTTTATTCACATTTTTCCCATCGTCCCAGCATTTTCTTGGTTGGGGTTGTAGTAGTAGTAGTAGTTGTAGTAGTACTCTATAATATTAAGTGCATTAGACAGAAATAGCATGTGTGTGAAAAGTGCAGGAAACACATAGAGAGCATGTTTATATAAATGTATGTGCACCGCATAAGTGAGAGTTTTAATTAAGTGTGCAGCGTGTGTGTTTATCTGAGTGTTAGTGGGCTGGGATGATGCAGGAGAGGTCCTGCTGGGGAGCAGCAGCCAGGGAAAACATCTGGTCTTCATCAGGCACGATCAGGCACAGAGGCCAGGAGCAGGCTGACAGATGGTGGAGAGGTCTCTACACAATAGGAAAAGCCCACTCCCTACAACACCAGCATCATTACACCTCCCACTCACACACACGCACACACACCTGTACATGTACTGGCAATAGAGTACTGTAGATATGGATATACACACACACAGAGATGAATACATACAAATTAGATGTGTCATCACAACTGTACAAATCACCAGGCATTCCGGCATGAGATGGTTATTTCCGGCAATGGGAAAGGCAGAGGTACCACAGTGAATTCCCAGAGACCCAGTGGGCTAAATTTTAACAAACAATACCTGTAAATACACACAAGAAGCTTTATTTTCATGGGAATGCAAAGCCAACAGCGATGTAAAGGATTATCATTTTAGACAGGAACCCGTCCTCCTTTTTTTTTTTTTTAAAGCAATATCACCGTTTTCCAATTGCCTTTGTTGCATATTAACAAAATTTTAGGACTTGCTCTTGTACCTGTTTGGCAATTTCTTGGCACCAAAAGAAGCTTTTAGGAACCTTGTTTTTGCATAGAAATGCTACTTATCTTTAACCTGTTAACAATAAATCATTTTTGGAGCTTACGCTGGCAGATAAACACACAGACCACTTTATAAATACCTTAATGCTTTTCTATACATCTTCTCTCTTTCATCTAGTAAATTATTCAATCACAAGGCAGTTTCTAACGCAAGAAAGAAATAGTGTCTACTGTGGCAACTTTTTAGATTATTAATATTGTGCTCATAGGCGACAAAGCGGCAAATACACACCACGGGTACAGCGAGGTGGGAGCACCGGAAAAGATTTGAGAGTGTCGAGCGCACAGACAGTGAACTAACAGGTCAGAGAAAGTAATTGTTTGCTTCCACGCTGGAGTTGAGGACACAAAATGAGTGTTGACTGTGTTTTGCTGTGTTCAGAGAGAACTAGTCTGTCATAAAATGATGACTTTATTAACATTAATTTTGCAGTTAGGCTGATCATATTACTTCAATATGCATTTGCTTACATTATTTACCTACAACCAGATTTGTATCATACTTTCATATAGGTTATTTAACTTTTAATTTTATTAACATGAATCTCAGATAAAAGTTAATATTTAAAAGGAGCTATATGTGGGTTTTCTCTGCTGCCATACATGGTTCCTTGCTGGGAGTGGGTGGTGGCGATTGTCAAGAGCTTCAGCCATCATTGCATTTATGATACAAGAGGTTATAATACACCCTCTGAGCAGTGTTATCTTCGGGATAGATTGGAGGCTACAGTGACTCCCTATCAGAAAGTGATGAGATGGGTTGGCTTGGCCAGAGTTAGCTGATTAGCATGCTAATTTCAGTAGAAGAAAAGAAGTGATAGAAATAGAAGGAGAACAAAAGTTAACATTGGCATTGCTTTCCACAGCTGGAAAAGTTGATGGTGAACTCGCAACGTTTCTTCTGGCTGGTAAGAAACAGCTGTTTATGCTAATGTTGGCTATGTAGCAATAAAAAACAGCTCCTTTAAAATATGTATATTTTCTTAAACAATGAATGTTCCAAGAAATGGACTGAAGCTACTCTTTTTGAACCATCTGTCTACTATAAACCATTTTCAAATCTGACATTCATTAGCTTTGTCCTCTCACAGTCAGCTGATTTGACCACACAGCTCGCGAGTTTCCTGTAAATAATAAAATAGCACATTCAAGATAAAGCCACAGCATTGCTCAAATATTAACCAATCTTTAAACCATCTCAAAACTTTCACTTATATTTATTTCACAAACTTGTGGCTAGATATTTCATTATATGACATCAGAGCTCACCTCAAAGCTTGTTCTTGTGTCAACTGCTACCAGGACCTTGCTGATAAAGTGATGTGTGGCACTCACAGACAAATCAGTAATCAATAAAATGTTAATACTACAAGTTACTAATCTCAAAGACACTGTTGACTGATTAGACTACACAACTTACAATTTGTTACATCTTAAAAGAACCACTTTATAGCCGACTCTATGCCTATGTGTTCAAGATTCCCTTGTTTTTATTCATGCAAAAACAGAATAAGCTCACTCACTCCCCTTTAGACATACAAAACTATGATGGATTTAAAATGAAAAACCTCCATATATCATTACAAAAACAAGTACTGCTACTGTCACAGTCAGAAATTCAGTCTTCTAAAAACTAAGGTAAGAACTCTGATACAAACTGTGCTGCAGGCTTTCGAGTTTATCTCCAATTAACACTCCTGAGCATGACCAGGTTTTCAATCTTTTAAGGTTTGTGGCAATTATCACATACAGTTTCTTTGATGCCTGAACGACCAACACCATCGACTCTCCATGTTAGTTCAGCTGTGTGCTATTAGGTTGTCGGCTGGGTGGGTATCAACTGTCAACAACCGCTGGGTGTTTTCCTGGATCTCTCAGCCTCCCACCAGCCTTTAAGTTTGTGCTGCTGTGAAGTGATTGATGACAGGTCAGCCACCAACGGCCTCGAAAAATTTCCAATTCTTCCACAGGGAAATTGCTCATTTCTTCACAAGTCTATTTCAATTTTTACTACACGGCAACGTGCTAAGTTTATGCATTATGCTGGCACCTGGATGCAGAATTGTGATGAATTACGCAGCGCATTGGATGAAGTAGAAAAAATATATATATTAATTTGTGTTACTTTATTGTTTGCTTTTTTCTTCTGGATGGCTCATCAAGGGGGGTATTGTTGCAAGGTAATATAAAAGTAAGCAGGCGTGACACTCTTATTTAGATAACCACCTCACTCCCTCTCTCTCACAGTTTCTACACGACTAAAACTGCCACTGTGACATTGTCGAGGGCTCTTTTTTTAAGTCCCTCTGCCTTTTTAAAATACAGAAATGGTATCCTATTCGCTGCGGTGCGGGCTTCAAAGAGGTTATTTGTCATCATACAGATTTATGCTGTCATTCAGGGACATTTATATCACTTTAAGCTCTTTGGGTGTTCCAGCTCTGGAGCTGGGCAGACAATCCCGCAGAGACCCAAGCTTCTCTCTGTTTCATTTTCCTCCTTTTTGTATCCCTCCCCTCCACCAAAGAGGAGTGAAACTGTAATGATTGTTACTGCTTCAAAGGGCTCATGTTGTAACAGCACTAAAACAAAATGGGATCTGGTTCGGTGAGTGTGGCTGGGCTTCACCTGGAGAGGCCCTCTGTGGTGATTAGCTTGTCACAGGTTCAGCAAAATCAAGATGAGCATCTTCTCAGGTTTGATACCAACATGTGAATTTATCTGTTCGGTTTAAAAGGCACACCATCAGGCATTTTGCATTTTCCATGACTGCTAATGTGAATACGACTAATATTTTTGTCTATTATTATCATACTATTACATATACAGTGTGCCTCCAGTGTATACTATAAGGCAGGCTGAATGCTTTGGGCATCTAGTTGCTAAAAGTTCCAAAGGATCCTCATATACAGTAAGCATGTGGAGTTCTGATTTGAAAGGATCCTAAGCCTCTATCCTACCGATGCTCTGATGGTGCCAAATCGATTTCTGACAGCCTGCCAGTAGGGTTCTTGTCATTCATATCCACCGCCTGAAAGCTAGAAAACATGGCAAGCAGAACAGCTGCATTTTCATGGAGCAGAGGGGGACTTATGAAGAGGCAAAGTGGACTTTGTATTGCATATTTCCATTTTATGTGCCACATTGTATTCAACTGAAATGTGAAGCATTTTTGCTTAAATATTCTTTTTATGACTTCCAAGGTCCAAAATAAATGGCAACAGCCTCAGAGAAGTATACCAGCAGGATATACACAGTATCATTTGAATAAGTTATTAATTCATATTTTGGTGAAACAGTGAATATTTCAGTCATATCTAAGAGGAGACCAGTGTATTTTAGCAGGTCAAGGTGGTTCAGATTTGATGCCGGAGCATTGTGGGTACAGTTAACAAAATATTTTCTCTGCTTGATGCACAAGGATAAATCTAAGAGCACATAAGCTAGAAGAATACACATACAAAACTAAGAGCAAATTTTCTGGTCACATTTAGATTCTAGCCTGCAAATGACAGTGTGATGAAGTAGTTACTAGGTAACTACTGGTGCATTCAAGGGAAGAAATTCAGGGTGTCCAGTAGTGAAAAATTGTTACATTGACCTACATATAAACAATACCCAAAGTGCCTTTTTAATTTTAAGTACAAATTAAATAATTACATGGTACATACAGGGACCAACAGGCTTAGCCTATTTATACTCTTACAATAAAGCTACATCATGAAAACGATTGAAACTACATCAATTTTACTTGAAAACAACTAATGGGGAATATCTCACCACACTGTTACTTATACTGTATGAGGTCCCGATGTTTGTGACAGAAGTTTCAGTTTCATAGTTGTTTATGAAATAATGATAAGACTGGACACGTTTTCTCTCAGCTCTTCTCTAAATTCAGTTTTGATTGTTATATGGATCTTATCTGGACACTGCATTACAGTTCCTACACCTTTCTTCACAGGCCTAGCCTAATGTTTTGTTTCCCAGCAACAACATATAATGTTTACTAAATTATTTATACATACATACATAAATATATTAGGCTTCCCAAATTCTTTTAGCATTTCAAGGAAAATAACATCTATAATTGAAAAATTACAATTAAACAGCTTTAACACGTCCTTTTCTCTTTCTTTCCCCTACTTATTTCTCCAACAGTGGTCTCTCACCACGTGTGTGCATCTCAGTGCCGTAAAAGCTAGAAAAGCTGCCACCCGTTAAAATAGAAATGCTCTGTAAAAATGTAATAATTCTCTGTAATATATAGGTTATATGTCCCGGGCTGGATAGGAAGGCATCTGGGACCAGATCTGGACTGCAGTCTGCCTATTAGTGGCCTCTTCTCTATTATGGGTTTACATATTTCTCGTTACCATTATTTGAATATCATTGCAATTCTGTCCGTCTATCTTTCAGACCTACTATTGTGTAGCCATGCTATAACATTTTAAACAGTCATCTGCATGCTCTGCTACTCACCATTTCTGTTGTTTCAGATTCAGGCCATGGTACCCAGTCACTACTTCATTGATACCCCACATGCACTAAATAAATTAAGCTATGATTTGTGGGCTGTAATCTAAAGCATTCATTCCAGTGATAACCTTGTACTGACCCACAGATTTGCAGGAACAAAGCAAACTGACACTGTAAAATAAAGTAATGGAAGGAAGAGTTTGCTAGCATCATTGGCTTTGCTGTAAACCCCAGGCCCCCAGTTGTAGTATGTGCATCCGTGGCTGCCGAGGAGGCTGTGCTACAGTAATAGAGTTCTCCAAAGTAATTCAGCAGTCATTATGCAGAGGTCTGCTCTAATGTCCTGCAAATTGCCAATTGCTTGAGCTAAGTAATATCTACCTGAGGCAGGCAGACAGTGTTTAAAAAACATTTAACGTAAATGACTTCAGGTGAAGAGGAGGCCATTGCAGGGCAGAGCCTCGCCGACACTCCCACTGCAATCACACGGCAGCACAGAGACACTGACAAAGGAGCAGGCCTCCTACAAGCGTCAGGTGAGCCCTGTGACATTTTACCACCCGAGGATGGAATGAAAATTCAGAATATTCAAACACTGTGCGAAATAAATGGCTGGCTTATTATTATCATTTCAGGCGGTGGCTTGATGTTGTCAAATAGTAGAAAGTAGAAATGGCAAGTCAATTTCTGCTTCTAATGCATTTTTTTCTTTAAAACATTTTCCATTTTGATAGAAGAAGCTGATTTTGAGTATGCTCATTCATCTTTTTATTCATGCTGTTCAGTCGTTTGTGCGTACATGTTCAAATTCTGCCAGCACTTAGGACCCTGCCACTCCCACCTGCCCACCTTTTCCACCTGTAGAATCACCTGACCTGCCCTTCGTCCTCCACTCACCTGCTCCCCATTCCTTCATTAGCCTCATGTGCGCTCCTTGCAGCATGTTTATGTATTTGCTTGTGTTGTGTGCATTTGCAGCAAGTGTTGTCAAATTGATGATTGATGTTTTTTGAACTTGTTTGTTTTTGTCTCCATACATGTGTTTTCTTAAGTTGCAGTGTGTTCAGCTCTCAGGGCCAATGTACTTTTCTGAGAACAATGACAATAATTTAGATGGAGCACCACTTGTAAAGGATAAAAAAAAGAAGAGTATTACAGCAGCTGTATTACATCATTAAGTTTACCAGCATGAAATAGTCTTTTGTTGAAATAAAAATATTTACAATTAGCTTGAAATATATTATTGACTCTGGCTTTGACAGGAAATTAAACTGTTCATTACAACTAGCAGCACTCCAGGCTAAGTACAGACCGCAGCCTGAAAATTCCAAATCTACAAAAGAGAAAATGTTTCCCGTTCTGTGTGTGTACGCGTGTGTGCGCCTCTTCACACCCCACATCCTGTGAATATCCTCCCTGTTGCCAAGGCGTTTTAGTAGCCACCACCCGCCTTCATCACCCCAAGAAATAAAAGTCATACTTGATTTACCTGACAGGCGCTCTTTGAGCTCTCCTTGACCGAAAGTGGTAGTGTAGCTGCCTCTGCAGTGAGACGCAACATTGAAATGTTTCTGCCTGCCCTCCCTTGAAAAACATCCCCTCCCCTCTTTGCCAGAGATCTCCTCTCTATTCACGTGGTGTCTCCGTGTCTGGCAGTTGTTCAGCTTGGCTTGGTGCTCAATCTTATTAGAGGGCGGAAGGTGGTTCAGGAGGTTTACGGTGACACTGACAGACCCCAACCACTTACTCCCCCCTGCTTCCTTTCTTTTTTCTTTTTTTTTTTATTCTGATACACACACGACTGCACATTTCACATTTCCACATGCGATGTAAACCCACAGCTAACACACCACACATGTAGAGTCAAGTTGACATTTCCTCAAGGTTGTGTGTAATAGCTGATTACTTGCATATAGGAGAATCATTGTTGGCATGTTGCAGAAACGCCTGTGATTTGTAGCAGATCAGTTGTCTGTAATACAATTCAAATCTATTACGTCTGAACTCCGTGGCTCCCGGGCCTGTGACCTTGGCTATATGCTTTTCCAGAGGCTCCTTTTCAAAACAAGTACTGTTGACTTGTTGGTCATTTGATTTGTTGGGGGCATTTGCCTTGAATGTGAATGTGGACTGAAACACTGGCAGTGTTTTTTCAAGGTTATTGTTTGTCTTTGGGCTTTTTGTTTTCCTCACAGATTTAAGCCATTTATAGGAGCATAATAGCTATGTCATTCCAGCTAGAGTAATACAGCACATTAGCACATTAACTATTGCCAAAGCTCAGGGGTATCAGTTATCAATGAATAAATGAAAAGAAAGGCAAGGCCGTGGTAAATAATGAGGCATTGTGAGGAGGGCTATAAGCTGCTAATACCACCTGTGTAGGCAGCAAGGCCACGCAACACTGGCAGTCCAGTCACATTCTTGCCCCTATGGTTATTCTATGCATTTAGCCCCTGACGCTTTAATCCACCACCTTCCTATCCCAAGATCCAGCAATGGGTTGTCCTGCTATAATTGTGTTTTATCGATTCTGGCTTTGGTCTGACGCCTAGATATCTCCTGTAAATGGAGCTGAACAGATACAGTCAGTTTACCTGTATAAATATTTCAATTAAAAAAAAAAAAGGCTTTGGGTTTTACCCCCATCCACACTCCACTCCCACCCCACACATCACCTGACAGTGCCAGCTCACACGCTAATCTGGACCTTACCCTGGTTCAGAAGAAGCAGGCTCCAGTTGAACTGTAGAGGAAAACACACACACACACACACACACACACACCAGCTTAGTGTTAATGTGTTATTGAATTTTTCTCTAAATATATTTCATACCCCAGGCTCAATGCTTAAATGACAGACAGACAGGCTACTATGCTAATTCTGGCGCCACGTACAAAAGTCCTAAACAGGGATAATGTGATGAAATCTGTTTCCAAACAGCTCTGGATTTAATGGCACAGTCCCAGCAGGTTTGTAAGCGAGGTGCAATGGCTGGCTGCCTTTGAACTACAGGTCCTCTGTTCCCTGACTGACCGACGGGACGGACAACAAAGCCAATCATCCTTCCACTCATCCAGACATGAATAATATCTCGTCTCCACTACGCCGCTTTTTTTTCCCTTTTATTTTCCCTCAAGTCTTTTTTTGGTCTTTAATACCTTTGGGTATGGAAGACTGTGCTGCTGGCTGCAAAACCTTCCCGTCTGTCAGCCACTCGGCAGCGCAGGGGCTTTGTGAATGAAATGAAGCGAGGAGCCACCTTTTTGCCGGGTCCCTAGATTACTTCTGAACACCGAGCCACCCACAATGTTCTCCTCCTCCTCCTGGGCCTCCTCCACCCACCATCTACAGCTCCAGGCCATCTACAAAGTGCCCTCTGTCTGAGGGGAGTGACTGAGAGTAATAGGAAAGAGGCAGGTGCTCAGAAGCTTTCATCTTTGTTTATCGTGTGTATGTGTGTGTGTCTGCATTGATGTCTCAGATGATGTCTCAACAATGAAGTGAATGGACTGCAGTGACACCACAGATCATTAATAATGAATGGGAGTTTGGGCTCTGAGATGTCGAGCTGACGTCCAGCAAACAACTGAGAAGGCTTTGACCCAGAAACTCCTTCAACCACAAACATATTGGCCTAACTGGCCATCAGCTGCTGCTACCTTACCCCAACCTGAACCGGCCCTCCACCCCCGCACACATCTTCTCACTCTCTCTTCTACACACTTACTCATCTTTCAAGAAAAATCAGCAGTGCAATGAGGTGTAATCATCAATTTGGCATGCTCATTCTGGTACGAAACAAAGATTTTTTCCAAGTGAATTAAGTTCCTATTGTAGCTTCTCAATTCCTGCCACATTTTGATGCAAAATACAGTAAATCTTTGTCTTATTCATATGATGTGTGTGTATATTTTAGTTTGGTTCTACTCTGTTCTACCTCTTTTCCTGCAGTTGAATGTGGTTGTGCAAGGAGGCTGATTTAGGAAGACTGAAATCTAGCCTGCTTGGGCAGAGGTGTAGCTCCACCGTGGGACATGCTGGACCGGGGTCAGGCTGTTTAGTCAAGGGGAAAAGTGGTGCAGCAGCATAAATTAACACCTGAGCCCTGAGAGGCTGGGATGCGCTGTACCCTGCTGCATCGGGGCGGTGGGGGGATGGGGGGGGGGGCGAGGATAGCATCTGGATGCTCAGCGCCCAGCCATTACCACACTGGGACAACACAGCAGCGTTAATGTGAATGCGTTGTGTGTGTGTACCTGTATGTGAATACTGCATGCCGTATTTCCATCGTAACATCACCGATCTCTACAAGGAGGCATTTAAAAGATAGTGAACCTGCCTCGCCCATGAGCCCCACTGTGTTTGTTTGTTTGCTCGTTAGTTTTGTTTTTCTTTATTAGCTTCCTTTATGCGTCAGAAAATTTTTTCATTACACCCATTTCGATGCAGCCGACTTGCATGATTCTCATTTCATTGTGGGTAATGTTACTCAGGGGTTCCCTTGTATCGATGCGTGCTGTTGGATAGAATTGGTGTCTGGCTAATAGACTATAGGAGTTAACATTGGGTAGGTCCTGTTGTTATCGAGTGTTTCATATTGGTAGGAGTAAAGTGCTGTAGGAAATAATAGACTTGGTGGTTGCTATCGCTCCCTGGGGCTGCAAGAGGCAATCATCTAACTAAATGAGAGCGAGACAGAGAGACATAGAGAGAATGAGAGAGAGAGACAGGCTTCCCTCTGGAAAGACTATTGATGGCTGACAAATTACTGCTTTTGATGTACATTTCAAAGTGTGCCCTAAAATCTACATTCTTTATTCACATACTTATTTATTTTTCACCATGGCACTGTAGTTTTACTACAAGTTTGGATTATGATCAGAGCTTGTAGAACCCAAACTCAACCCCAGGCCATTAGACGTAGTACACCCGCTTGGCCTTGTCATTAGGCAGGAATATTTAGCAAGAGCATGTTCGAGAACTAATTACCAAGCTGTCTCACTCGTGCACCCATACCCCCACTCGCCAAGGAAATGAGGGGCTTTGAGCAAAATGCGTGTGGATGGGAGAGACAGCGGGGCTAAAGAGGGACAAGAGTGAAGTCATCTTGACATGATAAACACAGAGACAGAGCGGAATTTATCAGACACGACAGGACTGTGTTGTAAATTGCAATAGGCCTCAGCCCATTTACATCAAGTGATTGAAGAAGGTGTCCTTCCCACACACACATACTACAGTTGTGTGTGTGTGTGTGTGTGTGTGTGTGTGTGTGTGTGTGTGTGTGTGTGTGTGTGTAAGTGTGTGCATGTGGACAGGCCTTATTGACCTTACACTCTCTCAGACAACTGATATTTAAAATCGACACCATCACAGCCTAGAATAGAATTACAGTGACCTTTGAGAGCTCAATGTACCGCAATTTAAGAAAATGTGAATAAACAAAACATGATTAAATGAAGAAAATGTCCTCATCAATATGATAACACACGAGCAGCAATTAAAAGAAATGATGCAGAGTAATGAAACGCAAAACACAACATGGGTTGCGTTGTCTGTATGTATATTTCTAACACTTTTTTGTATTTTCCCAATCCTCAACTAAACTGCAACAGCAAATACGTTTTGTATGAAACACAATCACTGGCTGGATTAAGTTCAGAGGCAACATGTTTTTGGAATGAATGAAGCGCTACATTTATTAATGGCAGCAGAGTCACCAGCAGACAGTTGGGGTGGATGGTGGGGGTACAAAGTGCACGACTGTCACACCATAGACTGGCGTTTGCATCCAGAGTCCCGTCTGTGGTTTAGGCAACAAATACACTTTGGTGAGAAAACGTTTGTGGTTTTGGTTAAATGTAAATAAACACGTGTCTTTCCCTAACCTTAACCAAGTGCTGTGAGTGCCTGAACATGACCACAACCCAACCGAAAAGCATAATAGTGCTATAGTCACTGCAAATGAATTCTGTAGTGCAAGACTGAATATTTCCCCAAAAAAAAATCTGGTTTATTTATATATCGCATGTTTGTAACAACTGGAGTCGACCAAAAGCACTGTACACATTTTAGCCAAAGGCACAATGACAGCAAAATACAAAGCTATAGACCATATTCACGTGGCGGCCATATTCCTCTGACATCACGCTCATGGTGGACAGTTCAAATCCTGTCACCAAAAGGACAAAATCTTACTGTTGTGTACCAGGCTGTAAACATCGGGAATCTGACAAACCGTTGTCATTTCACCGCTTCCCCTGACAGTGGTGGTACTGCTCTCAACTTTGAAATCATAACAAAGCTGTCATATTACTGTGTTTTTGATGCAGGTTCATCATAAAACCAAATAACATTCATCAAAATGGCTTAAAGAGGCTTCCCACCCTCAGCTAAGTCAGAGGAAAATGGCCGCCGTGTGAATATGGTCTGTATGTTCAGTACCAACATATTTGCAACTTGCCCAGATACATAAATTATGTAAATTACATATCCTTATTATGTTAATCGAAAACGTAATCTGGTCGCAGTTATGTTTTGTGTCAAATGTATTTGTTGTTGAAATGTAGTTTTTATATAAACATTATTTTAGGAGACAGGGCTGCTCTACAGCAAGTTTTGTTACACTGTGTGGTTGTGTTGTGTTTTGTTAATTTGCGTGTGTTTTCTATAGTTGCAGTACGCTGAGCTCTCAGGGCTACCATTTATTAATAGAATACATGAGAATAGAATAGAATAGAATAAAGCTGCTTTCGTCAAGAAAATCTATGTTTCTTGCAATATTTAACCAAACAGCCATATAAGTCTTGGGGGATAAGTGCTGCACTCACATTCCACAAGAGTAATGTGAATTGATTAAATCCCCAATCATTCCTCAACACGTGTGTATTTGTGTGTGTGTGTGTGTGTGTGTGTGTGTGTGTGTGTGTGTGTGTGTGTGTGTGTGTGTGTGTGTGTGTGTGTGTGTGTGTGTGTGTGTGTGTGTGTATACAGTATCCCTATAGGCTAATGCCCTGATTCATGAGACAGTAAAGTGAGAGAGCTGGTGCGGTTAAAAAAGCCAGCGTCCTTGTGGATGTGGAGGCATGGCTGAATATCACATGGACAGATATTATTCCCCAGACCATTTATTACCCTGTCCGCCTTTCATCTCATCTATTATTCATTACACGATCATTTAACTAAGTGCAGTGATTACTTAAATGTTTAATGCTGCCATAATCAATATTGGTCTGAGCATTTCAGGTGGACACAGTTTTTCTAGCATTAAAGTCCCATCACCTATTGAGTTGATCAGGTTAAATTGCACATGGTTACAGTAATCGCCCCCATTAAAAAGGTCCTTTTATCAATGGCAGAGGAGACGTGTGGTATGATAATTGTTAATTTCTGCCTTTGCCGCTCAGGTTATCAGCCTTAATGTTCACACTTTTCTATGCAACAGGATAATGGTGTAAAGTTGGATGGCTGAAATATCTCTGTTCAACTCTATTAGCGGCTGCCAAGTAAGCCGAAGAAGGAAAATTCACTTATAAGGAAATGTTGCACTCCCACATAGTGACATAACGAACATTGTGGTTGCCTTATGAAAGGGCTTTTTCATTTTAATGATGACTGTGTAGAGAAAAGGTCTCTCCAAAAGATGTAAAGTGAATTATCTTGAAGTATCAGCCCACGTATCACCCAGTCTACCATCCATTCTCCCTCCAAGAATTTCAGAAAATCAAATCCGATAGCGACTGCAAGACACAGCCGGAGTGTGACATTCACATTCACGCTGTGTTCACATAGATATGGATGCCATAAACATGCACTTGCCACCTGGATTGTGTGTCAGTGTCAAAGCCTGGCTTACAGCACCTTAATCATATCATCCATATGTAAGCAGTGGTAGTATTGTATTCCCTCTGCATCACTTACTCTGCCTGATAATCCAACCTCAATGAAGGAGCCCCGGTATGAGGAATGAAATATGGCTTTATGTCGTTGTCCCAGGCTCGCTGGTGGCATGGATTTATCACACAGGATTTATATTTCTCTCCCCGTGCTCTCTGAAGGCTTTGAGATGGTTGCAGTGTGTTCGCTGAGCACAATACTACAAGGGAAATGATGTTGTGCAGCTTGTTGCACTGAAGGATCATAATCTGTTAAACTTTGACCTCCGAAATGTTGAGTTTTCTTAAAAAAAAAATGCAAGTGTGGTCAAAATGTGTAATTCAGTTGGCGTACTGTTGGAGGAGCAGGAAGTTAAAAAGTTAACATGAAAGTATATGAAGTGGGACATTCATTGTTCTTTATGTTTTCACAATAATAAATTTGATGGCCAGAGACATTCCAGCCAGAGTTAATACTCCCGTAGGTTCACAGTGTATCAGAAAAGGTGCATAAAACATTAACGGCATGTTATATTAGCTTTTACAGAATTGTACTGCAAGAAATTACAATGAACATTAGACAAGGGTTTCACAGAAAGCAAATGTTACCACTTCTTCCCATATATTTAACGTTACATGTGAACTTGTAAAGCAATGCTTGGTCTGGTTTGGTCTTTTCCAAGTCCTGTGGGAAATATGTGGCTCTTTAGCATTAATAAGGAGCTGCAAGAGTGAAACAGTAAAATAGAACCAGACACTGAAACGCTCTGTAGAGCTGGGAGGAGGGGGATAATTCTCTGTTGGCCATTGTGAGTGACATCTTTCACTTTTCTTTCAGCCACTTATGAATGCAGCTCTGAATAACTGAACTGATTGACTAAATGAAGTGAAGTGAAATGGCAATTCAGTCAGCCCGACACTGTGATCATGTTAGCCACTTTTTGTTTTTAGCACAGGTGTTTTGATTTGTCTTGTTTTAAACTCTAATGTTTTTTTTCCTGCCATCATCATTTTCTGTTAACATAGAGGCTGCAATAGTGAATTATTTGTGTATTTGTCTCTTCCATGCTTGTCACCATTTTATTATTGATACTTTTAATGAGATAGCATTTTAGCACTTACGTTCCCTCATCTCAAAGTCAATGGGTTTTTTGGTTGAATGACTAAAATAAGGTCTGTAGTTAACACAAGCTCAAGACATTTTCAAGTTTTATTCTATGGCATAAAATACGTAAGTAAATACCTTAGTTGTGATCTCTTTAAGCTTTTACATCTCTTAAGAAAGGCCAGTTGCTAACAAGTGGCTACATGAGACTATAGGTTGTTAAGGACATTAAACATAATCATGCCTAATATAAAAACCGATCTACTCACCAATCCACTTTTATAACCTTGTTTTGTTTATATTCCTGCTTTCGCAAACTACTACTAACTTGTAACAGGGAAGATTTTGAAATAAGTTGGAAGTTTAGTGGTGGTGGAGCTGACATCATGCAACCGTTTATAGCCTAACATTAGCTTTTTACTTCTGGTGATTGTATTTAGGCTTCAAAAATCATAAAAGTGGTGTTCATTTGTGAAGATTATGTGCTGAACAAAACATTTACGTATCATCAATCTTTGTTAGTCAGATCTCATTTTCTGCACTAATCTAAAAGCCAATGGAAAAATCCCATTGGCTTTTTGTCGAGGGAACCAGAGTGATGCTAACTTCCTGGTTGGCCTACAAAGATATGCCATCCCTGCAGCACTCTATAGAAAACTAGCTATGTAGGAAGATGATACCCACTTTTCAAATCTTTACCCATACGCTCTGATTGGTCGATTATTTCTCCAACCAAATTGATGAACAAAACTAAGACGTGTGCTGACATTTAGAGGTCGGGGACCAGAACAGCTTCAAATGTAGAACTTGAAAATTGCTGTCTTTGATATAATCAACAGCAGTATCAAAAATTACACTTCAGAAACAAATTCTAGTGGCTTTAATAAACATGTCGTAATCAATGTACTTTGTGTTACTGATGCTGTGAACTGTAAACCTACAGTCATGAGTTACCACAGCAGACCAATGCCTCTGCATGGAGATCTCCCTCTCCAATAGTGCTAAATGTCAAAATCCAAAACGATAAAAGCAATGGAGAGGAGCCAACACTCAAAATGGCATCATACTTAAGACACTTCAAACAAAAAACTGAACTGTTCTGACAGAACTCTCCCCAACCTAATAACTGAAGAGGAGGGAGAGATTTTTTTTCTTTAGAGGTTATTTGATGGCACCAAAGAAGTGGCACCAGTTTTGCACGATCACCTTGATGATCAGTGCTCATCAAAAATGACTAAGTACCTTCATTTAAAAATCAGCACAGTTTTAAATTGGTACAAATATCATTCCTTTCTTTTTAATTAAAGGGTGTTTGCATTCTTAGCACAGGGATTGCAGATTAATGAAGGTTGCGTCAAAGGGTAGCACCCTTAAATAAATTCTCGCAGAGAAGCTCTTTGTCTGTTATCAAATAACTTGACCACAATTAACATGTCTGTGAAAGCAACTTCACACACATGAATTTTAATGTTTCGATCAGACAAATATTACACCATATTCGCTTGTATGCAATTATAACCCAGTGTGGGTTGAACAGCAGCAAACATTCAGGCTGTGATGTCGAGAAAGGAACACAGATAGAAATAACAGCTCTGTGATGTAGACCCGAGCACCATTAGAAAACTGCATTAATTCCCAGTAGCATCTGCAGGCCCAGCTGTATGTGCAGACCACTGAGAACTTCAACCCTTTATCAATATGACTACAAAATGTGAGTGTATATGCGTGTGTGTGTGTGTGTGTGTGTGTGTGTGTGCGAGCATGTCTAGAGGAGTTTTCAGCGAGGCAGTAATGAATGTCTCTCTGGTGGATCAGCATGTAAACACTGGAGGATAGTGAACTCTGGCAACAGCCATTCCCATTTGGCTCAATTAGGCCCGAAACTGAGACAATCAATGGTGCTGGCCTTTCTGCTGGTCCGCCTGTTGGCGACGGCGCCGCACTCAGTAAAACAAAATGGGAATAATCAAAGTCCATAATTAGTTGGCCTGAGAGGGTGTGGGAGTACGTTTTCACTCAGCTATAACCGGACAACATCGCGGTGACTATGGCAGCACGGGCAGTACATGGAGATGAATGCACACAGCCTCGAGGAAAAAGGACTAAACAAAACGCAGTGTGAGCTCTATGCTATATAGTTATCCCACTGTTACAATGAAAGAAACCCTTCGCGACACACAAGAAATGGCCCAAATCTGTGCTTGGCGACAAATGAAATACCAAGGGAGATGTCTGAATATGATGAAAAAGTAACAGTAGCAAATATTTTTGATCAGGAGGATCACTCAGTTGGGCATAGGGGCATACATAACACTCAGGCAGAGAGCAAGAAAGAGAGTCAAGATAAAGATGAGAAAAAAAAAAATATATATATATATATATATATATATATATATATATAGCAAGGGTGTCCTTTAATGTGGTGGTGGTCTAGGGATTTGAACGGGGGAAGGGAATGTTGGGAAAATGGCCCAGATTCTCAGGGAGAATATCTCAGACATCTGGACAAGGATGTGAGCCCACTGGATGGTGACCTGCAGAGAGATCCAGAACTGGAGAGAAACGATAGTAGTCCTATACACTGCTCTGCAAGTTGTAAAAGCTTTATACACTAACACTAATGATTTGCTGTAAAACAATTAGCTGTAAATGGATTTATATTCAGTCCATGTGGTCTGTCTAGTAGCACTTTTTTGTAGAATTCCAACAAAAAAAGTGCTGTTGTTTTACATATCTTGTTTCGCTTTTTTGTTTCAGTGAAAAACTCAAATTGAATCAAATAGAAATCTAAGGATAAAATGTTCCACCTTCTGGACACACTACTAAATTACTACTATTAATTTGCAGATTACCACTTTTTCAGACCGAAGTCTCCTGTCATTATCTGAACTTAGTGATTTAAAATTAACTTTTCTAGTAAAACTGTGGCAGATATACAGTGAATCAAAGCAAAAGGTTGCATCCCCACTATAGACCAGGGCCCATATTCAAAAAGCATTTTATCTTAAGACTAAGTCACGCTAAAAGTTGTTAACTAAAAGTCCTATTCACAAAGCTGTTGAGACCGACTTTTAGTAAGGAGAAGCGAAAACTCCTGAGCTAAGAATGCCACCACGTTGCTATGGCTGACGTCAATGTTCATGGACGAGCCCCCTTGCAGGAACCACAGCGATTGGTTGATGGAAGACCATCTGTGCCGGTGAAAACACATGCACAACATCCCGCAGTAATAATAATAAAAAACACAGAAAATAAACTAATACAAATTAAATAATAACGGATTAGGTGCTGTTTACAAAAGTAGTGCATTTTCCAAACGCATCTGTATGATCAGGTTTGTGTTGACCCAGGAGAATCTAATTTTACTATAACGACTTAAATTCAATTCTCTCAATGAGGGGAAAAAAAACAAAAAAAACCTGTCCTACACTACCTAACTAAACCTAACTGGCAGCCTATTAGCCACAGCCTGTTGTACCTGTACGCTACCTGTTGTAATGTAGCTGAGGTTGAAGTGTAAGAAGATTTCCCCTGATCCTTTCAAACAGCTGCCTCAGGTCACTCTCCATTAAGATCCGTGACTCATGTGTAGATCTTGGACACTGTACAACAATGTCTACAGCTGTACAGGCAGCATCCAATACAACCTCCTTTGTTGGTGCAATAATTTTTACATGGGTCCCATCTCTGGCACAGATCACAGCGGGTTGACCGACAATGAAGCTGCTTTATGTCTCTGTAGTTGTTGAACATCTAAAAGAAATCGTATGAATTGTTCTGTGATGTCAGAGCACATTTATTGTTGTTATTATTGTTTTTGCACTGATCAGGTTGTTTCAGTTAGAAGGGGATGTTATTTAATTCCTCACAAACTCCACAATGATCATTATTCCCATGTGATTGAGTCGGTATCTTTTAAGTGATTCACCATCGTGTAAGGTTTCTAGAAAACTGCGCCGTGGAATGACAGCGGCCCTTTTACGATTCTTTATGATTTAGTCTCAGTGAGTTAGGAGTCCTCTCGATTGCTTCTAACTTCTCCCAGACTTAAGTGCTACTTTTAGCGCTAAGTGGCTTTGTGAATTACTTAGTCGAGAAATTAGCAGTCTTTAAATTAGGACTGACACGCCCGTTATTTTTAGGAGTTTCTCCTAGATCAGCAAGTTATGAGCTACTTTTAGCTACTTAAGATGCTTTGTGAATACGGGACCAGATGATGACTGTGGAGGTTTACAATCAATATATACAATGTATCCAAGATATAACCTCATGAAATTATATATATATATATTATATATATATTATATATATATTATATATATATATTATATATATATATATTATATATATATATATATATATATATTATATATATATATATATATATATACATACACACACACACACATATATACATACATACATACATATCATGTATATATCATAGCCTGTGAAACTATATATGATGTTATATGATTAATATTACTATTCACATTATTCTGAGTGTATAAATATGAGTGTATGATTGTGTAACACTTTTTATTCATAAAAAGTCAGCAGCTCTGAGTGATATGTGTTTTTGGATGGATGGAGAAAGAAATAAAGAAAGGTCATCAGTAACATCCAAAGTTCAACCTAAATAATTAACAAGTTTGTCAGCATCACATTTACTCTAACAAATAGTTTCGAAGTTGTTCCAGTCTGAATTTCAGCCTCGCCATAAAATCATATTTTTGAAATTTGTCCTCATTCAGATGGGGTTGAACTTGGCCACTTCCTGGAAATCACTGTTACTGAAATGCTTGCTGGGCACACTGAAGCATCTATGGCACTGAGTAAAACAATGACCATTGGACTGTGCTGCTGCAGTGGGAATGATGAGAGGGGGAAGGTGATGCTGGCACAGGCCGGGGTCACGCTGCCCCTGGTATTCTCACAGAAGGTGGCCGGCCTAATGATGAGGAAGATTGCTTGTGTGTAAATGGCTGCCAAGATGAAGTTGGATAGGGGAGAGGTGTGTGTGTGTGTGTGTGTGTGTGTGTGTGTGTGTGTGTGTGTGTGTGTGTGTGTGTTAGATGCATTCATATCTGGCCCCAGATCAGAAAGACAGATTGGCAGACAATGTCAATCCAATCCATGCACTCACACATATTCACATGATGGCAAACAATCATGTAATTATGTGCACACACAACCGCTCACATATTTACACACGTTATAAGTACATTTTATTCATACAAGTTAAGAAATATAATGGGAGTGTACTGCAAACTGGACATATGGATGCATTTAGATCACTAACAGTGTGGGTAACGGTCAAAGGTCAGAAAAGGCGTGAACCTGAAATTTCATGGATTCTGCCCAGCAGCAACTCAAGGGTCATTCCTGGCAGAACAGTGCACACAATAACCACCAACTCTGAATTGGAGATAACATGTAGACAGAAATTACATCATCATCAACCATTGTTACTTCAGGGAAGACTGACTGAGCATAAGCTCTTTTACATCAATGCCCTGAAATCCCATTCACAGGTTAGAATGACATACAATATATAATAGCAACCATATTGTTAAAAATAATAAGACAATGGCGGCGTCAAGTGGCGCAGTGGGTTGAGCAGGCGCCACATATGTACAGGCTACAGTCCTCACTGCAGTCGGCCACGGTTCGAATCCCGCATCAGACGGCCCTTTACTGCATGTCATTCCCTCTCCCTGCCTCCCCATTTCCTGTCTCTCTCCTCTGTGCTATCCAATAAAGGCATAAAAAAAATAAATGATAGTAAGACAATGAATGTCAAATAAAACTAAAAAAGGTTTGCCGAGAAGCAAATTTTACTAATGTAAAAACAGTACAATGCAAAAAATATTTAAAAAAAAAACCAACCATGTCAAAGCAGGAACACTGTGCAACACCCATATCATCTAGCATACACTTAAAAATGACCTACTGACACAAAACTGTCTAATTTCAACATGTCTTGTAATTTGTTCCATTTGCTTGGTGCAAAAACAGACTAAAAGCTAATTCCTGTGAGTGTGTTTCATCACACAAGTGGTTTTGAGTCTTATAAGAGAAGTGAGGTAAAACTTGCCCAACAATAACTTCTAAATAAAAAGGAGGCAATTCCTTTCTGTTATCTAATAATTTCAGTGTGGACTGGGCACTCAGTTTAATTCTCACCTTCTTTGTGTTTTAAATGAAAATTTAAAACAGAAATTAAAATCTTTCTATGAAAATTGTGTTTCAGAAGGTGCCATGCTAGCAGTTCCGTCAGGCTCTGCTTACTTTGAGCTAAATGCTAATGCCAGTGCATGCAAACATGCTCACAAAAACATTGTCAGCACAATGATATTTAGAGGGTGTACTATTTAACATGTTCACCATCTTAGTTTAGCATTTTAGCATGCTAGCACTAGTACAAAACACAGCGTAGAGCTGAGGCTGATGAGAATGTCAAAATTTCAACAAACTGAAATTTTGGCTCTGATGAAGTAAGGTGATTACCAAAGTGATGATGATTCATCGTCTGGAGAACATGAGTGACTACCAAATGTCACTGAAATCCGTTCAGTAGTTTTAAAGACATTTCACTCAAAATCACAAATTTCAACATTGTGGTGTTGTTAGGAAAAGTCAGAGGATCACCAATCGTCGATGAGCTATGAGCGCATGTACAACATTTCAAGGCAATCTATCCAACAGCTGCTGAGATATTTCAAACTGGAACAAAGCACTGGAATGACCTCTGAACCACCACTGTCATCCCTAGACTCACAGCTAGCATGGCTAAAAAACTAGCTCACGTCCATCACTGACCCATACTGCGGTGTTTATGGCTGCTACCTATTTGTAGTTGTTGAAGTCTTTAAGTGGAAAAAAAAAAAATCATATTCATGTACACTTTATATTTTAAGAAATCATACTCTCGTGAGACCAGAAAGTTTTATCAACAATATCGATTTATCGGAGCTCTAGCAAAACTTTTGTCCTCCAGTTTCCAGCTGTGATAAACATTTCTGTTTGTGCTAAGAGATCAATTCCACAGCAACTTTAAGGGAAAAGGCCAGCCTGATTCTCCTCCAACAGACCTGGTCATCCTGGGTAATATAAGGGCATTATCGCCTCAGAGAACCAGCTGCTCCCTGGGTCTGAATGGGAAACAACAGCCACCGAGCTATACCTGTAAATATCCCCACAGCAAGCTCCTGTGACACAGTCATACAGGTGACATCTCTTGACTTTTTATTACTGAATACTTTCATTACCCCACTGTCAGTGAGTAGAGCTGTAAGAAGAAAAAAAAAGAATTTGTTGCATTGTAAGTCAATCAAAAGGTAATTTATGCCCCTCACAAAAAAAAAATCTAATCTTTAGAGGAAATGCTTTTGTTTTGAAAAACAATTACGCAGTTTGTGAACTAAGTCTTACCTGACAGACTAGCAGGAAATGAAAAGACTTTTTGAGGACAGGATCCCAGGTGCGAGGTAGTTGGTAGACACCTTTATCCTACTTTACTGTCCACTGAGTTCTGCTTCCAGATTTCTTTTGCCTCCTTCATCCAACAGTGCTACTTTTTATTCTCAAATGTGACACTTCTGGCCCCGTGCCAATCCACTGGGTGGTTCGGTCTTGCAATGATCTGAGACTGCTGACTTTAAGTTGGCTTGTTGTTCCTTTGCCCAAGTGAGCGCACTGACTGCATAATGTAAATCACTTAATGCACAAACATAATTAAGTACATATTTTAAATTTATGCACTGGGATCACTGCCTGTTTGTGCTTTCAAATATGCCCATGCCCAAATGGAAAACAAACAGGCAGCACAAATGGAAAGGCTTAGACACATGTGTCTACTGTGCTGTATTACAAAGGTGCTGAAAGGAGAGGACCATTGAAATCAAAGTAGACCAGCCTTGCATCCCAAGCATGGATCTGTAGGGATAATAGACCCACTGAATGCAGAGCAGCTAGCAATAAGGTGCAGCACCACATGAATAGAAATGGAGTGTGCTTCGTGGCACAATCATAAAGAGGCCTCTGTGTGCGCAGCTGTCATTTCAGTGGAAATTGAAAAACTGATAATGCGAGATAATGTTGAAACACAGAACTACTTTCTGCCAGTTCCAGACACTGTTAAGCAGTGAAATAATATAAATACAACACAATGTAAAACCGTGCTGACATGTGAATTCGCCTTGACCCCTCCCCTCCAGTGTGTCTGAGGGGGTGTTTTATGAGAGGACCGGACAGATAAAGGATGTTGTTTTCCATGCTATCACGTTTCCTTGTCTCCCCATTGGCATGAATAATGAAGGACATTCACCTTGTTTATCTTTCAATTCAATATTTACTCCTTGTCAGATGCATTTGGGGGCTTTTCATCATCAGTGCTCTCCAAGCGCAACATTTTCCTCTATGGTATTCATCCTCACTGTTAATGTTTGATGAATACCACAATAAAGGGCTGGAGGGGGATTGGGGGGGGGGGGTCCTACCTGTGCCACAGTTACTTTTTATTTCACCCTCTATTGATGTTTATAGCATCTTCTCCAACATCACGCTTCCTCCCCAGGGACTCCTTGCTTTTCCGGGACTCCCCTTTTCTTTCCCTCAAGGTAAATTTGGGCTAGATTGAATTAGGCAAGGGAAAGTAGGTCAATGGCTTTGATCACTCTGTTGCATTGTTAGTGTGAAGGTTAAACCTGACGCTGGTATATTCCCACAAGCCTCAGCCGGCCAGACGTTTTTGCTCTTACTTCTCTTCCTGTTTATTTCTTCCTCCTTACTTTGCTATGTAAAGTGTATTCTCCACCATGTATTTCACATCCATGCACACAGGCACTCAGCAGACACTTAAACACACACTGTTACTGTGTTACAAACTTTCTTCCTGAAGGCAGTTTCCTTTACAGTTTTTTTTCATGCAGTTTTTCACAGTTGGTTTCCTTATCATATAATCTTAATCATGCTGTCCAGTTCTACTATATGTGTGTTTTATTTTGATTCTTTTCTTCATATACATATGATTTCTTTAATATTTCAACACGTGTTTCAGAAAATAAAAAAAAATAAATGTGTTTCCAACCGAATATGATGTTCATTTATAATACATTACAATATCCTGTATTGTTAAGCATGTATGCTAAACTTCAAGAGCAAAGTAGACTTTTATCACTGGGCAGCAGAAGAAAAAAAGCTGCAAAAATGGACCTTTATTGCAAATATGAAACAAAGAAAAAATCATCCATTAGCTCTGAAAAACTAGTGGAATCAGTGCTACTGTTATGTAATAAGTTAAATGGAGATCACATGTATGTAATCATGGTGTGACAAGTGATCTTGGCTTAAATATCCCCGTGTCTGGAAGGTCAATTTCCCGGGAAAAGCTACATCATGAACACAAAGGAACATCTTGAACACATCTGTGACAAGGTTATTGAAGAGTACCCATCAGGGGAAGGACACAAGGAAATCTTCAAGGTAATGAACATTCCTCAGACTACAGCACGCGCGGTCAGACATAAAAAATTGAGAAAAAATATGGCACAGCTGTAAAACTGCCAAGAGCAGGCCATTTGTGTGAGCAGGGTACTAGTGAGGGAGACCACTTATAAGCCTGTGCCATTTCTGAAGGAGCTGCAGAGTTACACACATACAACTGTTGCCACAGTGATTCACCAGTCACATTTATATGGCTGCTGAAAAACAGAACTATAGTGCTTTGAGCAAAATGCTAACATCAGCATGGCAACACACCCACGATGACATTGCTAACATTCTCATGTTTAACAGGTAATGTTGACCATATTCATATATCTTAAATTAGCGTGTTAGCTTTTGCTGAGTAGCACTAAACACAAAGTACAAAGTCACATTAGTTTTGCATAAACTAGAGTGGTAAACAAAGTAAAACTTTGACCTGTTAACGGCACAAGATCAAAAGCTGTTGTTGAAATATTTCATACAAACCCGAATATGTTAACATCCTGGCAGCACAACAGCAAAAGTCAATGGATCAAAGTCATTAAGATGCATCCTCTTGGGAACAAGAATATACATAAATCAATACAGAATTTACTGAGATATTTCAGCCTCGTCCAAAGTGGTGGACTGACCGACTGATCTAACCAACACTGCAAACCCTTGAGTCCTGCTACCAGCATAATACAAAAGACCATAAAAACTCAAAGCAGCTTTCTCAGAAACAAAACTATTCATTTCTGAGCTTCGTTACCACTGAGTAAAACTGCTGGCTACACTAATGCCAGAAAAACAAAAATCATTCAAATTCTGCCTGATGAACACCTTGAATGTCTCTAGTGCCTCTCAAACAAATCTTGTCAGTTCTTGTCTTAAACTATACTTCGTCAATGGAGAGTCTAAACTCTCTCCATCTCCTGTTCACCTTCTCCAGCTATATTTTATTTCAGTGCAAACAATTGAATTATACCATTATTTTTCTGTAGCTGCTGTGTGGTATCTCAGCAGAAGAATAACACCTCATAGTGGAATCAAACCATAGCTAAATGGCTATTGTTATTTCTGACTATGGACCCTTTACACACATAAGACCACGTCTCCTCCTTTTATCATCAACACAGTCATGAAGAACAGGACGGGGTGGGGGGCTTGAAGCAGCCACTCCACTGACATGTTGCTCACAATTAGCCAGCTGCAGAGGGACCGTATGGCTGTCATGTCTCCTGTTGTTCCGAGGTGAAAACAAGGCTGTTTCTGAAGGCAGAGTGCCCGGTGAACAGAGGTAGCCCCCCACCCTCTCCACACACACACACACACACACACACACTCAACCACATGCACACCCCTCATAAAGCCCCTCAAAGCCTCCACTGCAGCTCTTGAAGCTAAGCAGTCACTGACCAGCCCCTTTACTGTCCTTGTTGTCAAGCCCATGTCACACATAGTGTGGCAGCACTGGGTTGGAATGGTGTTACCAACTAATTGGGTGAGATAGTAGCTTTATGTCACTTGGTGGCTAAACAATTAAATCATACAATACCTCTAGAATGTATTCTACCACCTCAACTATGTCCATGATCATGCTCACAATATTTGTTTGTTTTTTTGATCAAGGTCTGTATTTTGCATATTTTCACAGTATACAAAATAGAAACAGAACATTGTATCCAATCTAATACCAAGTATCTGCCAAGCCGACCCGCCTACCCAACCACCCACCAGACCTGCACCACTGAATAAGAGTCAGTCATTCAATGGCTACCAAAGAGAAGAAATATTAATATTATGGGGTTTCATTCTCTCTCCATTCAGGTGCACTATTTTTTTTTTTTTTTTTTTTTTTTTTTTAATCAAGGTCTATTTATTGAGTATTTTCACAGTATAAAAAACACAAATGCAACATTGTTCTGATTGTATTTAACAATACCAAGTGTCTGCTCACATTCCTACCACCCACCAGACCAGCACCAAATAGGAGAAACATAAATATTATGGTTAAATTCTTGTCACTATTTTTTTACTTTAGTATTTTGCACCAGTGTCTGAAATCAAATTACAAACTTTATGAACTATATAGTACCCTTACAAATTCTCACAATTAAAATCAGAATTCCCACAAAGCAATGCTTTGTTCAATGCTTAACAATGAGGTAATGCTTTTGAATTCATTTGACAGAACTAATCTAAAAAGTTATTGTATAGAGTTTCACATGATGCACTCAAAAGCAGGAACTACTATGGCTACATTACACGCTCATAGCTATCATAATGATATGCCACAAATATCGCTACCAAATTTCACAGTAATCCATCCAATCATTTCAAGACAGTTTATTCTGGATCAACAAGTTGGTTCATCTCAGACTCCTTGAGAAGCTAAAAATATGGAATTATTTATAGAGATGGGTTTCTGACGAAACTCAGCAACCTAAGGTCAAAAAGGTCAAAAGGGTCAAGGCAAAGAAGCCACAATTACAGCATTCGTATGTTGAGAATGGAGATCTTTAAAGTCGAGCAATTGTGTCTACTGTAAAATGGACACATTGAGTCACCATCCTTATAAAGATGCACCATACTGTGGCAGAGAGTTTCATCGGGAAAAAAGAGAACTTTAAAAAAAATGAGGAAACAATAAATGGATCCAACTAAAGAAAGAATCTGCCAAAAACCATAGTTTTAGCAAAAAATCCATGTCTAAGTCAATAATCACAATCATAACTGAATCTACACCCGTATAGCTTCCACCCAGTCAGAGTGAAATCCCTGGAATAACTTAAAGACAGATTGTTGTACATGCTTCTTATCCAACTCAAGTAAGCTTTAGCACATCTGCATCTTAAGATGGAAGCAAATCACAAAATTGTCATGTACAGAGCTGGTGCAGATACCAATAGCTACGAGTAGAAGCTGGAAATCACTGCCAATGTTGCTTCAAAAAAAATTTGTCATGGGTGTTTGGATGATAATTTAAATGAGGTATTGCTGTAATTTACTTTCAGTAAGTAGCTATGCGTTTGTATTTTATCAAAATGTGATGATTTTTAGACCTAAACTATCTAGAATCATTACAAAATACAAAGACATGTAACACCATCCATAGTATATGTACAATGAGGAGTCCTATTGGCCCAGATTATTCCATACAATTAGCAGAACTATAATCATTTCATCCAGGCTTGGCTAAACCTGGAACAGATATGTGGATGCCATTGTTTTCCTCTATATATGCATTTGTATGGGCATGGAATTTGTACTGTTTCCCTCTAAATGCTGCCAAAGTGGTTCTTATTATCCCATGAATAAATGCAGGAAAAACATGAATCCCCAACCCTCTCTCCCTCCCTCTCTTCCATTCTTTAGTTTAGATGTCAGTGCTATCTCCAGAGTGACTGAGGAGAAGCAGTATGTGGTGTGACAGCCAGCCTGGGTCACAGCCCCCATTTCAGCAAATGGGCATGACTTATTTGCAGGGTTGGGGGCTGTGGGGTGCGGGGTGAGGGCGATATTGACAGGATCATTTGCATGTCTGCCAAGTTGCAGGCAGGAGAGTGGCTGAAGGGGAGTTACAAGGGAATAGATGGGATGTGATGGCTTCTATAACCCCCCACCCCCCCTCTCCTCCCAGCCTGATCAGTCAGAGGTGCTGTGCAAAATGATCATCTGCTGGCTGTGGCTGGACCGAGAATGAGTGACAACTTGGACAAGCTCTGTCAGCGCAGGCAAAACTACTTTTTGTCCTGTGTTAACTATTGTGGAGAATTTGCAGTCACAAAACAATAAGTATTACATATCTTCAACTTTATTCTTTTGATTTCATCTTTAGTTACCACATACAACCACTGAACTAGTGTTTACCAGTAAAAATAACAAAGGAAGTGTCACCTATATGTATTAATTTGTTTTTATTTGGCGTAGACAGAATGAATGTTGTGTTGCCAGACAGGAGAAATTGAGTTTTTATTGGTGACATAAAGGTTTTGTCATAAATTGGAAACTGCGGTTTGGTTTATCACCTGTAAGACTGTGGTTAGGTAAGTGTGACTCTACATAAATTTATACTGCACCTTTGTTGCTACTAAAAGTTTTATCAAATCCATGGCTGTCACTCTTGTAACACTTAAACAGCAAACCTAAGTTGTCTTTGTGGTTGTGTGCCTGTTATGCTGCTTAGTTATTTTGTATCCTAATACATAGAATTTTTAGTGTCATTATTTTTTGCATTTTCATTTACACTTTATCTGGATTTTCAAATTAAAACTGTTTATAACTGCATATGCCTACAGAACCTATGTATGGCCATTGTACCATTGTAAGGCCTAAGGTAAGGTAACTATATGGTAAAACATCTCACAATCAGTGGTGATCCAAGACTCTGGGGGTACCAGGCAAAGAAGCCCATCAATGAATCCCCCCCCCATCAACCTGTCATGCAGACTATCGGTAGAAGCTAAAATGAACAAGTTCCTGAACACCTCACATGCAGGCTATGTTAGATGATACAATTTACCGATGTTTCCTAAAGATCTGCATCAGCAAAATGTGAGTGAGTTTTAAGGTCTAACATTGGGTTTAGATTTGATTTAGAGATAATTGCGATTAACAGGTCGGTTCTGGTACCATGTGTTTCCCATTTTGCTGTGATCTCCAGCCGGCTCAAGCGTTGTTTTTGTTTTGTTTTTTTGTCAGAGTTCACCTTTGTTCACTTTTGACCAAGCAGATGTTCCCATTCGGCCAATACAGACAGTGACATATTTAGTACATTGTATGCCAGAGTGCGAATTGTAGCACCGCTCTCAGTGTTTTGCTAGAGTATGATGCTGACATATGGCTGTTGCTACATCGTCATATTGGCTTGTAACTACAAGCACTTGAGTGTCAATGAAAAGAGATCCAGTGTAAATACTGAGGACACTCCGAGCACTTCCAAGAAGCAGAAGACGCTCTTCAATGGCTCCTTCAACACGTGGAGAGCTAAACCCTATTCAGTTGAAAGGTCAAGAGCCACAGTGAATGCAGGACAGAAACTGCTTTCACCATCAACACCTCTGTGTGTGTTTTGTCTCTTCGCACTCCACAGGACACACAGCCAAAGGCTAGTCAGCCTTTTAATGGTTAATCAATAGAGCCAAGAGTCCCTGGACTATGTGTCTAGATATTTGGGGGCCGAACCAAAATAATAAGCTAGCATCTATCTGCAGAGGCTGACAGGGAAAAGTCGATACTTTTGTACTTGGGTTCCAGATTGATGGCAGCTGAGCAGCAGTTAGGTGGTGGGCTTTTTGGGCAAAACAGAAAGAGACAAGAGAGACAGAAGATAAAGACAAGGAGAGAAAGGTGTTAAGATGGTCAACTCGCCTTATAAAGAGCTCAGAGTCTCAACATCTGGAGTGTGATATGCGGCAGATAGATCATAATCGCACCACGAAAAACAAACTGGTCAATTTAGAGTCTCTTCTGCTCTGGTTTCTGCTCCATCTTCTCGTATTTTTCGATAATACTGCAGGTTTATCCTCTTTATCTCTCACCTTTCTATATTTATCTGTATAGGGATTCAGTTTCTTTAATGGAGGTCACCTGCTTATCCTCGGCAGAGCATCTTTTAAAGGGACAGTTACAGCTTGCTGTGTCTCTTGGCTTAAAGTCTTAAGCTTAAAATCCCCCTTTTACTTTGTGTGTAAAAGAAATATAAACTATTAATAAGATTCTACTGCAGTGTTGGGTAACTACTTGGACAGTGTACTGAGCTAAGCTACGAGTTACTCTACATTAAATTAGGGCTGGGCGATATGAAACTGTTATCATGATAAAAATTTCCATATCAGTCGATGTCGATATTTATCACGATAAATGCCACATTGTTATTTCTGTCAGGTTTAAAGGCTGATTTTTGCTCCTGAGTGAAATTTGAAGAAACCAGACAGTCACTTTTGGTTTTAAACTGTTCTATTTAGTCAGAACATGATAAACACTTGCCAACCAGCAGACAACAAAGAAAATAGAAAATTAAGTTTTGCAGTTTGATACAGCACACTTCATGTGTGCTGTTTCAAACTGCAAAACACATGGCTCAAACATGACTGCAGAATCAAACTAAAAAATTGACAGAAGATTTGCACTGGGTACTGGCCTGGCGCTCATCAAGGGTTCACAAATACTCATTTGGTCCTGTAATTTCTTACTTTCTGTGTTCTAACGGCTGATATTGTTTCAAATGATGAAACAGGTTTGTGGTGTTTCCTGTCTCTGGCACAGTTTGCAGTGCACATTACTCTGTTTTTTGTTGGACTGTAAATAACCAAAATATTTCCAAACTACTGAAGTTGAGTGGCCTCTCTTGCCGACAATATCTTAGTCCCGTTTTCTGCGTTCTGTGCCTCTAATTTCGCTTTATTTGCTTACTCCGCTCCAACTTCAAGCCCGTCAACCACTGCGTGCGTCTGTAAATAATATCACATGCTGGCCTGCATTTATACCTCTCACCATGCATCCTAACTTGCGCAATTAAGACCTCTATTTTTGCGACATCATTGGCCTTTCATGATTTTTGGCCACGCTATAAGCATGGAAATTAATTGTATTGAAAAATTTTTTAAGTCTGTATCGAGAAAAATTATTTTGAGATAATTATTGCTATTGTTTTATCGCCGAGCCCTACATTAAATGAAGCTTCACTACACTGCAGTTACTTCCAGAGAAATAACGCAAGCTAAGATACACAAACTTGGTACAGTAGATTACTACACCAGAAGCCAAAAGCAGATTTTTTTTTTTTTTATTAAACTATCTTCATGCCAAGTCTGTGCTCTCTCAGTGATCCATGTAACTGTCAGTCAAACAGATACACAGGTAAAATGTTCAATTCTGTGGTTATTATTCTCAATGCTCCAAAACCAGTTTGGCATTAAACTGTGTGTGTGTGTGTGTGTGTGTGTGTGTGTGTGTGTGTGTGTGTGTGTGTGTGTGTGTGTGTGTCTCTCTCTCTCGCAGGTTTCCTCTGCCATCTTTCCATCAAGTAAACTCAAGCTTGTGTGTCCGTGGTCTCTACTCCCCTGTCGTAGGCATCGGCCTAAGGGCTGGACCTCAAAGTGCTTCTGTGGCTACACATATAGGTCTGTGTATCTGTGCATGGTGGTGACATCACATACTAATCCTTAGTTATATTTCAGACCACAGCAGAAAAATCCACCTTTGCTGGAGCTTCAGAAATGCTTGGGGAAATGTAGTTTGTGTGCACCACTATCAATGAAAACGGTGACTAGTAAACTAGTAACATCGTTACTTGTAGTGATGCTACTGCCCAACACTATTCTACACTTGTTGTTTGTTGATCATTTGAATTTTTTTGAAAGGAGGATGAAACCATTTTTGGATATCTTTGTGGTCCCTTATGTATACAATACATTCCACATTAACTTTCCCTTGGTGTAATATTCAGAGTAGAAAACGCGTATCTTGTCTCGACCAGCTACCATTCAGCTGCTGCAGCTGCCGGCTCTTCCAGGCTCTCCTATTTGATTTTTCCTAAGAGAGCGCCTTATCTCACTGGTTTGATGTATATCTGGACACTTGCCATCTCATTGTATATCAGCCTCATTCAGCAACAATATGGATCACATGCTTTCCGTGGAGAGCCACTGAAGATGTTCAAAGGCCAGGATTGTCGTTAAGAGGCCTAAATAATGGACTCATTTGACTAAAGGCTTTTAAAGCCCATTTATCCTAGAAAATGAGAAATAGACAGAGGATTACACTCACACTTAAAGAATTGCATGTTGAGGCTTTTTTTTTTTTTTTTTTTTTTTTTTTTTTAAATATGCCATCCTCTTTTTTTTTTTTTTTTTTTTGAGTGTAGCAAGGGATTTGAGGGATGTTGTCCTCATTTTCAACCAACGATGCAGCTGCAAACAAAGGATGAAGCTGAAATTATCAATGCAAAGTAACACGAGACAATGGTGCTTGCATATCACTCAAAACACAATTGAGGCACATGTGCACCCACATAAATGCTATGTCCATGTCTGTGCATGCAAACAGAAACACATGCATGCACTCAATGAGATACACACTCCACATACATACTCTCTTACCAAAGCCATTGTTTCTCATTCAGCCCAAGTTGTCCAATCAATAAGACCACGCACAACTCTTTGCAGCACATTATTAGGATTGAAAGACGCTACCATCAGCTTTTGTATGCGTCAACTGATACCTCTCTCACTTCAAAGTCCAAACAAAGAGACTCGATCGTGTCCAGGAGACGGGTTCGCTCCCTCTGGAGCAGAGAAACCAAGGCGGTACACTGCCATCTTGTGAGAGAAAGAAAGGCAGACTAACAAGTAGCAGTAACAGGCAAATAATGAAAGATTTGCCTGCCTAATGACCATTACAAATAGCTGCTGGTGAACAGTTGCAACATTTTTGTCTTTTAGTCTTTATATCACTGTCTCCATCACTGCTGTTTTACTGCTCATTTATTGGCACTGTCACACCACCACACACACATACATACACACACATGCAAAGTTGTATACACAGACACGCTCACAGGTGAGTCAGAAATGTATTATCTGTGCGCTTTTCACCAGAATAGAGGGCTTTAAGCCTGGATGAAAGGAGCACTCTGAACTCTTTTGATGAGCATTAGCATGCTAATAGCCTGCTCCCTTTGTTACCCCTCTCATCTGCGAGAATGTCAAGGCTAATCTGCGTGATTCCTAATGATGGCAATGGGGTGATAAACACTGCGCGCCGTGTGCTCTCTTTAGTCTGTGGAGATGGCAGTGGAGGCGGCAGTGCTTTGGCGGATGTGTGCTTCTCACATTTCTGACTGGACCAGGCACTGAAAACAGAGAGGAGCATTTTTCACTATGGCCTTTTATGGCTTTTTCTTATTCTCCATTTGTTTGTCATTATTTTGTTTTGTCTTTCTGTGTACTGTCCACATTCTGAACCTTTCAAATGCTTTATAGTATCTCTTTTTTATGATTTTCAATATGTCCACATTTTTATCTCTCTCTTCTTTGTTCCTCTGCTCTGGTGAGTATACCATGTCAAGTAATCTTCAAATCAAGGTTTCAGAAGGTGTTATTTGTCACACACCAGACAATATGTGTAGTGAAATGCAGTGTTGCATGCTCTGAAGGCCATGCTAAAACACTAGTGTGAAAAATGAGACTTGTAGTCAAAAAATCATGTACGGATCACAATCACATTTTACAGCTTTCTTCAATAAGCTGATTTCTTAACTGCCATGTAAACGAGAAAACTGGTTTCTGTAACAGGGAGTGCGGTATTAAGGAAACCTGCTTTCTCCAGATAGATTTCTCACGCAGATTTATGTGTCTTGTATACGTAACTGGGTTTCTAATCTTTTCTTTTTTCTTACAAGTACTCATGTTCATGACAAAGATTTCAGAGAAACAGATGGATGAAAGGAGAAATTACAAGGAGCGATGGATTTTTCGCTCTGTGAATAAGGTCTGAATTTTACTGTGCTCTGTCTGCAATTGCAATGCTGCCTGTAATCTCACTGCGCCGTCAGTCTTCACTGACCACACACACACACACACACACACACAATATAGTTAAAGCCCTGGTTCCAAACTAAGGTCTGTCCTGTTGCATGTATGCAGGTTTACAGAAGCCAGGCTACTACAGTGCTTGTTCTCGGATTACCCATGTAACCTGACTTCTGTGAGTAACCTGGTTACTCAAAGTTGGAATAGGCAACTTTTCTGCCATAGTTTTTCCAAGTGGAATTGAAGTTGGCACTGCCATCACAAAGACCAGATCGAATTTCACTGAGTTTAGTAAGTTTCATCACTGCTCCTTTTAGAAAGTCCACTGCCAGAAAACATGAATGAATCATAGATGTTTGTTTCTGGTTGGCTAGCATTAGCGAATGGCTACCACTATCAGCCTGGCTACTGATCAAAGTGAGAAATTACAGAGAAACCTCAATTTGAACTTGAACCTCCAATCTCAGTGCTTCAATAAAAGCAAAGTAAAACAGCCAGTTAGGCATGTTTAAGTACTTACTGATCAGCATTTTGTCAACTGAACTCATCACACATAGTCGGAAAGGAGATAATTAAACAATTTAAACTTGAATCTAACAACCAAATAAGTTAGAAATAAGTAATAACTAAATAACTAAATAAGTTAGTTAGAATTTTCCGTATTTGTAAATTGCAGATTAAGACTTTCAACTGAACTTAGGTGTGAAGGTGTTAGTAGTAATTAGTTATTAATCCCTGCATGAATTACACATTATTATGACATCATTAAATACTGTAACATGTAATATGACTTTCATTTAACAGCATTAAGCAAGGAAGTTTGTGACTTTATACATAAATACAGTCAGCACTCTAGTGTTGGAGTTGTAGGAGTAACTGTCTTCAGCTAATAACTGACTGCTCTGCCTTGTGCTTGCTTTTCGTTAACTGGAGCCAACAAACAATATCATTTTGATTTTGCATACATGTCAACTTTAATTGCCACTTACAGAACATATAGTCCAACCTGACAGAGGCTCCTTTAGAAATCTGATCTAGATCTGTGAGTAAATCAGTTCAATGTGTTCATTTCAAAAATGAATGACTGATATATGAATTGACGTGTGACTACTGTCAGCTGTCTCTGACTTCCTGTATCTCCCTGAGCCTGCCCTTGCCCGTGGTCTGTTGGTATATCAGGCTGCAGAAGCCATCAAGTTAATGCCCTCTATCAACACCTTATTATCAGACGCGGCCATGCTCCCTGCAGCAGATGAGAACTATTCCAGTTGTGCCTAACGCCTGCGAGTGGAGGCAATCTGCATGGCCAGACAGGCTTAACAGGGGACAGGTAGCATTTAACACCCAGCCCACACAAACATTACATCGCTGCTCTATGGCTACAGTATGCTGCCACATTATGAGCCAAAGAGCAGTGATTGGATCAAAAATTAAAACCCCTTCAACCCCAGCAGATGGAGCTGGGGGAAAAATGAGACAATGTGGGACAAACACAAGTAAGTATTGTAATTGTGTGTGTGTGTGTGTGTGTGTGTGTGTGTGTGTGTGTGTGTGTGTGTGTGTGTGTTGATAGGGGCATGAAGTGGAGGGGTGTTGTCCATTGCCCACCAGCCACCACCTTGATTTTAATGCCAACAAAAACACAGCAGGCTCAAGCTTGAGCACACAAAAAGCCAAGGTTAACACAGAGATGGAGGGGGCCGATACGGTCACTCACGCTCGGCTGAAAGGGAACCCTGATGACTTTTCATTTCCAATGTTCATCTTGTTATCTGTAATTGTTGAAGGATGGAGCGCTGCGAGTCGCAGGCTGGGCCTTTATAGTCTGAGTGTATAACCGCCACGCAAATTGATGCTCGCGGTTTGAGGTGGAATGGGATTGGAATGGGATGCGCGTATGTGTGGGAGGTGGGAAGGTGGCGTCTTTTGGCACGCTGGAGGGATGTATGGAGCGGGGGTAGTCATAAGGTGGGAGTGGGACATAATTATGAAAATGGTCATTACGTCATGCTCTCCTTCAGCGTGACGGATAGACATGCTGCTGATGAGGCACAGGGACAGAAATGAAGATAACAGCAAGATGTGACAGTGGTGGGCACGTTTTAGATACATGTGTTCATTGGCGCACACACACACACACACACACACACACACACACACACACACACACATAAACATCCTCCATAAATATCCTCTGAACACTGAGGTTAGGGGGTGTGAACATGAGATAGGTAATGAAAAGAATATTGATTTAAGAATTTACTCAGCTGAAATTCTTGCATCTCCCAGCCTGCACATTAACATCATTATTGCTGATGGGCTGCATGGCCTAATGCTGTTAGCATTAATCTGTGGTGATTTTACCTGCCCAATCATTATTCATTATTAACAGGTTGGATTGAGTCCGTACAAGTGAGCAATTTTGCAAAAATAGCTTTGCTCAGCACGGACTGTGATTCAGCCCTTGTTCTTATTCAGCTGTCTGGGGCCCATGTAAAACCCCTATTTTCTGAAGCAGATGAGCAACACATTGAACTCCAGCTTTAAATAATTTTCTACACAGTAAAGTGTCACATCCTGCAAGACATTGTTTTAAATAAAACTTCCTTAACTTTCTTTGTTGTAGACCCAAGACCCCAGTGAGAAGTTCAAGGGAGCTTTTTCAGGGCAGTTACTTTTGAAGCACCTACAGGGGAGGGAGCATCATCATCACTGAATCATCAGTGCAGTTTATTTAGCTGTGATGATGTCAAGTGGAATTCAACTTAGTCTTGTAGGGATTTCCTCCATTTCCCAGAATGTCTTGTGATAACTTTGTTGTCATATTGGACTGAAAAAAAAGTCCCAATCAGAAACCACCCAGTCAGCATTAAAAAAAAAAAAAAAAAGTAATTAGGGTTATCTCTCTAATAGTCAACCAAACGCTAGTCAATGAGAAGAGTCTTAGTCGACCAATTTTAAACTGGTTGGTTGCAGAGAAAGAAAAACTCCACAGGATGCAATGATACTCAGTCACACAAAGACATTAACATGGCTGGTTGCTGCAGTTATTAAATAGTAATGTAACTGAATGTATCGGGTTCACGTAACTGAGCATATTTTGTAATAAAATGATAAACGGCACTTAAAGACGTAGTACAATGAACGTGTCACACCCCAACACTCTACATCATGCTCCAGTGGCTTTACTCATCTTAGGCTGGAGTGATGGGGGGTTTGAGTTTGGTTTACTAAGGTAGCTACCACAAAGGTTCACCTGTTTTGAATATGTACCAGCCAAAAGCCGCCTTAAGTCCAGGAAAAGTTTCCTGAAAAGTGTCCCATCCCCTCGGAACATCGAGCATAAGCAGTGAAAGAGTCACTCGGTGGGAAGAAAGACTTGACAACCTTCCACCAGAAACAACAATGGAGCTCAAGGCGAGCGAAGCACTGCCCCCCGGAGCAGACACCAACTACGCAATGTGGAAATGCTTAAACAGACTAAGATCTGGTGTTGGATGTGCAAAAGCCACTCTCGCCAAATGGGGACATCTGAATGATGGGGACGCCGTGTGTGACTGTGGCACTGAACCACAGACCATGCAGCACCTTCTGATATGCCCCCTGCTGGAACAGCCCTGCACAGCATCGGACTTAGCAGAGTTTAATGAGAAGGGACAGAAATGTGTTCAGCTGTGGCTGAACCACATCTAGCCAAGCCTTGTAACTGACTGCCTTGTGGACACGATAAGAAGAAGAGACCTGTTTTGAATGAACTGATTAACGTCCTACTAATAATTATATAACCTGTCAATCTTAGCAGTACATTTATTTACTTCAATTATGCCATTTTTAAGAACTGAGCACAGTGAACTATTTGGAATCAAAAGGAATAATAGTTTACTGTCGTTTTTTGAAATATATAAATAATATTAACCCATTCAGTTGAAATGAAACACAATCCCTGATGAACACTAATTCTTCAAAATAAGAATTAATAACTTACAAAATAATATTAAACCAGATAACCTTTACTAAAAATCAGCCAATTAATTAATTACTTGAAAACTAATATCATATAAATATACCTTTATGAAAATTAAAGAATTACCTGTCAAAATATGAAAATAAAATTGGCTTATATACCAAGATATCACAACACCAAACTTAAGTGGCCGCAGATTTCTGCCCAAAACCCTCACCCCTTTTTTCCACTATTTCTCTGCAGCAGACTCAAGTCAAATACTTAACAGTGTACAGTGTGCCCAGACACACTTACTCTGGGAAACACACAAAATAAAACAAAGGTTGCTGGCCTGTGTGACTCTAGGGTGCAGTGCAGCAGACAAAATACTTATCACCAGTAGGACAAAACACAGAAAGTTCAACTCACAGTTTTGGCGGCAGTCCTTAGTAAACAGGTCTCAGTCCGATAAGAGAAGCTACACGTCAGGGTCCTTGTCAGGATGCACATAAACAGTCTTTTCCGGTCAGCAATGGCGTCTTCTGGATTTGCGACTGGCAGACGTTAGCATAGCATAGACACACTATAAGAGTCTTGTCCGATTAGCAGTGGAGTCCTCTGGTCTACGAGCTCGCCGACTTCAGATAAGCACTGACTTACTCGTACAACATGTTCACTCTAATCAGCTGTGACTAAGCGAACGTATGACTGTCCACTGTTACACCTTTTTCTACTGCTCACACAAACTTTCACCATACGTTTTTCCTCTAGCGTTTCTTCAGCATTTCTCCTGCTCCCAGCTCACCTCCTTCTCGTGTTTTTCCCTTGTTTTTTTCTCCTTCTCTTCCCCGCCCCCTGCCACACCTATGACCAATTAAGACAGGTGACAGGGACTGATACCTAAGATAACTAATCAAACAAAATAACTAAAACTAAAGGCACTTTGGTTCTTTTTTCTTCTTTAGTTTAACAAAGTTTGCTGTCAATATTGTTTAGAACTGTTATTTTAACAACTTATTTACATCCTATCTACCTATCATATCTAACTATTTTTTCCTTTATTAAACTAAATTATTTTCAGTTTAATTGCTTTTCAAAATTATTGTTGTCTTATTGTTAACATATTGGGAACTAATCTCATACTTTTTACACCTGGGCTACATGTGTCATAAATAGGAAAATAACTCCTGCCATGGCAACTGTACTGCAACTCGTAGGGAACACACAACCTCAAACACTACAGTAATTAGATACTGGTGTTTCTGGCAGGAATTCCAAAGTGTGGGATCATTTCAAGAGGTTACAGGACGACGACCCGAATTAAGGTGACATGCAAACTTTGCAGGGAAACATTTGCCCATATCATTTGTCAACCTCAAACAAAGCTTGTCATTTGAAACATTTAGATACATTACTAACATCAGCTACTTAGCATGGCCACTCACTCTAACGTTCTCCTTGTTGCTTGTTCGGACACATTCAGAATCATTACCACTTTTGCCGATGTTAATAGGCAACTCGCTTTGTACACAAGCATGCGGGCTAATTTATAAGGTTTTGTATTTCTCTGCAATGTAGCACAGTGTTAACAATGTAACTTTCTTTCATGATGCTCCCCAAAAATACAAATTTAACTACTTAAATTAATATTGTAAATGTGTGAAGTCTAGTCAACTATTGGCTTAAACTATCGACTCAGTCTTTTGTGTTATCAATTAGGCAAACTCAAAAACACAGTTACAATAATTAAAAAATGATAACAGAAGTCACAGAATAAAATAAGTCTTCTAAATAATGTCACAGGTAGATGACATACACAAAGCAAAATAATAGACCTATAACCCTACCTGTATAAATGTATACGTGTATAACACCATGGCTGACACTCAGATTCTGCTGTATTCAAAATCTGCATGCTTGCAGTAGTTATTTTCAGTATGATTTCATTGCTTTTGCTTTGCACACAGGCTGTTTGGTGGGAATGTGTCTAAGTGCTATCAGCAGCGGTGAGGAGGTGAATACCAATGTGTCCTACCTCTGGGCTCAGGTGTGACAGCTGTAGCCATGTGGATGGCAGGAGAAAGGTCATTCTAAAGTGACAAACAAACTGTAAAAGGTCTCAAAGTGTGATGAAAGTGCAGGTTAGAAAGAGACCAACATTACTTTGTGTGTCATTGCACAGTTTGTGTGTCTGTGTCTGTGTATGTGTGTGTGTGTGTGTGTGTGTGTGTGTGTGTGTGTTGTGTGTGTGTGTGTGCATTGGGGTCACAGAAAATTGTCTCATATCAAAAAATGAAAACCACAGAAATAATTCAGTACAGTAATTTAGTACCTAGAGAGTTTGCTTTACTTTGTGGATTAGCACAGTCCAACACACTCAAGTGTAGTTATTAGTCTGTGATACATCACAGAGAAAGTCTGATTTCATCTCTCCCACCCTTTGGAGATTGAGAAAAAACAGCAAAGAGGCCTTTTACTCTTAATTCAGAGGCTTGTAGAGATCTGGGATTTAGTTCAGCAAACATCATCTGTTGTAAGGAGGTTAGTATCTATTATTTATTTATGTGAAAATTACACTACTGTAAGTCAAAGAAAGATAAAGGATGTGTAAGATGCAAAAAAGTCAGGGCAGTAGGGTATTAAGTATCTCCACTGCCTGAAATGAAAAAACAATGTAAAGTAAAAAAAAAAAATGTAATAATGGAATTTTGGTGCAGCCTATATGAGAAAAATGTACAGAAAGAAGTATTTCTAAACGCAATAGATCATAAAAGTGTGTATGGAAATGAATAATCGCTTCAGCTACATCCTTTTCATATATGCCCTTGGTCTGCACTTATTCTGCTTTCTATCAACAGCATAAATATTCCAAGATAGGATTATATAGGGGGAGATTATTTTTGTGTTACTGTAACTGTGTTGGGTTCACTCAACTACATCGGTTTGAGGTTTGATATAAGTCATATCTTGCAAAACTACTTTTAAATTTTCTCTTCTGAATGAATGAAGCCCACTCTGGTGAGCCCCTCACTTTTCCTCTAGCGCCACCATGTGGTTGATAGTTTTGGTCCCCATGTATAATGAAATGTCAAATGTCAAAAACTATTGGATGCAACACATTGCAGTGACATTTGGTACAGACTGATAAATATATATATATTTTACTTTGGTTGATGACAAATGACATTTGTGGTCTGTGCTAATTAGCAAATCTCTAGCATGCTAACACACAAATCTAAGATGGCACATGTTGTAACATATGTCAGCATAGTGTGCATTCTAGCGTGCTAAATGCGTGTAAACATCCTCACAGAGTCGCCAGCATGGCTGCAGACTCTAGTCGCGTTATGGTCCAATATCTGCTTAAGGAACATGGAATTAAATAGCCAACCAATATGAATGTGTTAGATGATGAGGAAAACGACAGTGAGCACAGAGGCGATACATTTTGAAGACTGGAGTTGTTTGACTTGTCAATTTCTTGTATTTCTTTGGCGACAGACTTGTTCCCAGCTGAGGTTCATTGCAGTTATATGAGGGTTTTGAAAGCTGTGACAAGTTGTGCGATGGTGTTCCGTCCACCTTGTTCTCTATCTTGAAATCCGGTCAGCAAGCTGTTTTCCTCCCGGAGACGGAAAGTCTATGAGTGCAGCTCATGTTAGAGGACAACACAGCTCCAGGCCATGTGGAGTTGTACTCTACATTGTAGCAGCAGATGTTGGCCAACAAAGGAGACACTTTAGTTGTCATGGCCTGTCAAAAATGAAACAGCCAGCAGTGATGAATGATGAGAGCTCTGTGCTCATAATGTTATATACTGCAACATGGTTGTGGTTGTTTCAGTTAAAGCCAAATGTGATTTGTTGTCAATCATAAATATATTTCTTTTGGTAGTGACTTTAACTTACATTAATATGAAAAAATCTAGATATGAAGTTACTGAAATTGACGTTTGACATGTCAACATCTGAGATATTACATAAAAATGCACATTCAAAGTTATAGTAGCCGCAGCTCTTTTACATATACAGTATATTCATAAAATCAGTTTCAACACATGATGGCTGAGCTGTTATTAGATGAATGTGTTTATTCAGGACTTGATACTTACTGATAAACTTGTTTTACCCTTGTAATGTGGATATGTAAATTGCTGTATATTAAACCTAATAATAATTTGATCATTGGTGATCATTTGTTTCATGAGAAGAAAAAGCAGACAGAATTCATTTATGGATTAGTCATGCGTATTTGTCTTCCTGACACTGATTTAATACACAAATTGATACAAAGTCAATGTGTGCATGTGTCTGAGATAAATGACAACCAGACAGTGTTGGAATATTATTGGGTTCAGTCGTGTATTGATATGATACTATTTTTTACAATACAGTAAGACATGGCAATTCAGACCTGTAAACAGTGAGTTATTATCTATGTGAAAGAGAATGAAAAATAAATCTTAACATGGTCCAAGATTTGTATTTATCAAATGGGTAAAAGATCATTTTGGATAAAGGTTTTACCTAAGAATAAAAGCTATTCATTATCAAGTACAATATAAAATTGATCTAAAAATTTATGAAGGCTCCAGAGGTCTGTTAAGTAACACCTCAGGTGCTGTAAAACACAGTCTTCTGTTGTTTTTTGGCAGTTTGCAACCATACCACTTTAATACGAACATCTGTACACCCGTTTATTCATGCAATTATCCAATCAGCCAATCATGCAGCAGCAGTGCTATGCATGAAATCCTGGAGATGCATGTCAGGAGCTTCAGTTAATGTTCACATTAAAACATCAGAATAAGGAAAAAGTGTGATTTCTTTTACTGCAGCGTGATTGATGGTGCCAGATGTGCTGGTTTGAGTATTTCTGAAACTGCTGATCTCCTAGGAAATTACTCAGAATGATGTGAAAAACAAATGAACAAAAAGAACCCAGTGAGAGGAGAATGACCACAATGGTTGGAGCTGACAGAAAGACCACAGTAACTCAGATAACCACTCATTACTACTGTGGTGAGCAGAAAAGCTTCTCAGAATGAACAATACATCCATCGTTGAAGTGGATGGGCTACAACAGCAGATGACGTCAGGTTCCACTCAAAGAACAGAAACCTGAGGCTGCAGTGGACATAGGCTCACCAAAACTGGACAGTTGAAGAGTGGAAAAACATAGCCTGGTCTGATGAATCTGGATTTCTGCTGAGGCAGCAGATGGTCAGATTTTGGTGCCAAAAGCATGAATCCGTGGACACAACCTGCTTTGTGTCAACAGTCTAGGCTGGTGGTGGTGGTGTAATGGTATGGGGACTGTTTTCACTTTGGGCCCCTTAATACTAACCAATCATTGTTTGAATGCCACAGCCTGTCTGAGTATTGTTGCTGACCATATGCATCCCTTTATGGCCACAGTTTCCCATCTTCTAATGGCTGCTCTCAGATAAAGAAACATGTCCCAAAGCCAAAACCGCCACGGACTTATTTAATGAATCCAGTAGAACACCTTTGGGATGTGGTAGAACTGCATGAATGTGCAGCTGACAAATCTGTTTTCTGAGATTATGTAATGCAACATGTCAACATGGAGCAGGAGGATTTAGTTTACAACATCTTGTGGAGTCCATGACATGAACATCTGAGGCTGTTTTTGGAGCAAAGGGAGGAACTACCCAGTGTTAGTATGAGTATAGTATTCCTAATAAAGACTCAATGAGAGTAGATCTGAGATGACAGCAGTACAGAGACAGAGGTGAGCACAAACCTTCAGAGACATGTTGAGTGACTGTACAAAATATCATTGATCATGACAAACAATGTTAGAAGAAATGTGTAGCCTACCACTGTATTTGCATATGACTGGAGAAGTAAATATATTTTTTCCATATAACAGGTGTACACAACAAAAATAAAGCTGACATTGATTTGACATTGATTTGTTTGCAACCACCTTCCATTGTCCATCTTTATTGTCTGTACATGTAGGTGCGGTTAAATTTCTCTCCTGCTCCAGTTTGTTTCCATTTCAGCCAATTTCCTATTGTTTCATCCCTATTTGTTTTTCTGCTAGCGATGGATCATCATTATTGTCATATTTTTACATTAACATTCTTTAATACATGTTTTAATTCGTATGTGAAAGGCAACATGTGTATGAAATGTATGCTTTTTTATTTCACACATCTGTCAACTTATGCATAACTCTTAGGAGTGTGTATAACAATAATCAGTGGGCTGACAACACAGGCAGAAATGACCCACCTGTCATTTTTGTAACAAGCCTGCAAACAGCTGCAATCCTGTCCCAGCTCTAGCCAGATTCAGGCTGTTTGAATCGATGCAGCTGCATCGGAGAAGTTAAGCTCACAATATTGATTTAAATCAGTGAATCATTACACCACTAAAAGGTGCCAACTATGATAAAAAGCTACTTGACTGAAGGTTTAACCTGTGGTTTCTCCTCTAAGTGAATACAATTTGAGCTGTCAAACAAAGAGGTTATGAAACACTGTGATAATGATATTGAAAAGTGTTCATAATATCTTCTTCTCTAATGTAAAGTTTTAGTTTAAAGGTCCCATATTTTACACTTTTCCTGTGTTTTATTTTAAGCTTTGATATCCATAAGAAGGTATATCTGTGGTTTTAAGAACCAAAAACTATCTCAGTGTAGTTTTTCATCTCCTCTCTCAGGTTTCTCTCTGGAGCTCCAGAAACAACAGGTCAGTGAGCGAATCAGAAGAGAGGAGGCTCTGAGCCTCTCTTCTGATTGGCTTTTGTGAGTGATCCAATAAAATAATAGCAGATTTCAGATAATCACTCAGAGAAACCAAATTCTGCAAGGTTGGATGGTGGTTCCAGGTTGGCTGGACTTGGGGCATGGATGAAAGGGGTGACTGCTTTGTTTTGACATCACAAGAGTCCTGACGGCTCGTTTTAAGGCTCAGTGTCTGAATAAAGTCTGTGTGCATTTCTCTGTGGACTGAGCACTTTGATAATTCACAGTATTCATACAGAACCTAGACCTGCTTTATAATAATAATATAATAATAATAAAAAAAATCTCATTTTATAAAATATGGCACCTTTAATGTTGTGTAACACTGTTCCACTATTTACTATATTCCTAAAAATTAGAGTTGAGTAAACACCTGACACAGTTGGGGAAAAAAATGAACATTGCACTGTTGGTCTTGCTTGCAGGCTGTTTTTTATTTTATCTGTTAATGAATTTAACTTAACTGCTAACTGGAAAAAGTAACCACATACTGTTCAAAACTCAGACGTCATCCCATAAGCATGATGATGTTTGCTCCAAATGAGAAGATAAGGGTTCTCTTTCATCTCATTTCACATCCAGTTTGATGTGATACGACACCCATTAAATCCCATTTAGTGAAGAAAGACGACTTTATTTTTTACCACCTGCAAACATCAACCCTCCAACTTCAGCCGAGCTTTATTTGTATATTATGGCAATCTTTCCACTTCAAGCAGCCTGTCTGTAGAAGACTATTTTTCTCCATCTAAAAATCATTACACTTGACATTTGTTTACATACGAACCATGCAGCTCTCAATGCTGCGAGAAAAACGATCCTACACATCTAAAATAGTGACTTAAACTTTGTTGCCCTTCAGCATATAACATGTTTTATGAGCCGAGTCTTTTGAAATAAGCCTTCTTCTGAACCGCGCTGCATTTATCTGGCATTAAAACTGAGCAATTTACAAGCACAACAATGTTGTTAACACTTGACATTTGGTGGGTTGCTCTTCTGGATAAAAATGCTATGCTGTCAGAAACATTAAGATGTACACATACAACAAGCCCCTCCAACGGCAATCATGAATTACTTTTGGCAAGGATACAGAAAAGCAAGCAGAGTGGGAATGGCAGGGCTCACTGGTGTATTTTGATGCTTGTGTGTGTGTGTGTGTGTGTGTGTGTGTGTGAGAGAGAGAGAGAGACACACTATAATATCAGACCTCCAAATTAAGAATCCCTTTAAGTCAGTAAGCAGCTGTGCACTTTCTTTTCTGCCCTTCACATGGGGAGATTCTAGTTCAGTTCATGAATAGAAAACAGCTCATTTTTGAGGTGGCTCTTTCTTCTAAATGGGCCTCAAATCCTTGATCAACACTTTACTTTTCTCCCCAGTGAATAAGAAATCTATTTCTCTTCCTCTCTCTCTTTATCTTTCTTTCTGCGTCTTCATCCCCCTCTCCCACACTCTGATCTAACAGCTGAAATGGAGTGTGTGTGTGTGTGTGTTTGTGTGTGTGTGTGTGTGTGTTTGTGTGTGTGTGTGTGTGTGTGTGTGTTTTTACGCATGCGTGTGTTACAACCGCTGTCCTGCTGTGACAGAGTGGTGTGACAGGCCGTGTCACATGGTGGACAAGTGGTGGATGGGAGCTCGCCAACACACGATAGAACCTGTCAATCTCCGAGGTTTCCAACGTTTCTAGCCATCTGCCGCCTGATGTGTGGCCTGCTAACACACACAAACAAGGCAGCGGTCAGAGACACACACACACCAAAACCTGCCTTAACCACTTATCACCCCCACTTGTTTTTCATAGCCTGCAGGCCTCTCTTCATGCAAGACTTGGAGGTTTGAGAGAGTTGTCTCCCCAAACACACACAACTGACACTTTCTCTGGAACATGTCCTTTTCACCCTCTTTCTTTCACTTAAATGATCACTCTAACCCTGCAACAAGCTACAAACAAGCCCTCTGGATAGCAATGTCTACAGGCTGGGAGGCCCACTGTATGAGACTGGGAAACAGAATAAGGCAAAGCAGGAAACATCCAAAATATTCAGTGTTGGTGTTTACTAGTCAGTTGAGTTTGTTTGCGCGCTTGGAGGTTTGCTATGTGAAAACAAATCTGGCCATTTAAATTTTTTTTTTTTTATTCAATTTTATTAGAATAATAACCAGGGTGTTTAACAGTGGAATCAGATCTAACCGTCGATTTAAACCGTATTAAAGTGAAATATGTAACTATTCCACATTAAAATGTCTAAATATGACTATGTTATATATGTTTCTGAGTTGTGTATTTACATTATCCAAAATGTTTCCAGCAATTTTCAATCATGCTAACAGTACATTTCAATTTTTCGCCTGTAAATGGCATCATATCCCCTACGCAGATGCACTGGTGTTGTGGTTCCTGCAGGCAGCTCAAAATGTACTTTATCCAGTTTTGAGCCACATTTTTCAGATACACTTTTTACATCTTGGTCATTTTCAACTATGTATCTTAACTAGATATAGGATTTTAGTCATTGGACGGCAAGCCAGGCAAATTTTAGGCAGCTCAGCTCCCAGCCGCTGGAGACGTCCTGTCCTGCGTCAACCGAAGAGCGCCGGTGAATCAATGATTTTTAACATGAACCTGTTTTATTCTGTGTTTTTACCAGTTTTATTCCCCTGGTCCATTTATTATGGAGATGAGGACACCTCTGTGGATAATTTGGCTCCCGGTAAAAAGCCCCTGCACGACTGACACTGAAGGAATCCAAATTGTTTTGATTGAGAGACCCCTAGCTGCAGAAGTTGCATTCAAATCAGCTTGCAACCAGTAAGTGTCATACACCACGGTTACATGCACAAATTATTAGGTTTTTATATTTTCTCTATTCCAAAAAACACAATATTCCTGATAAACTGTTTACATGGAATATGAAAATTAATATTCCACTGATATTCCTGTTTACATGCACCCATGCATACTCATATACTCATGAAAATTGCTTGTGATATCTATCTGATATCTATTCAAAAACATACCAAAAAGTCTTAAATTAGGTGAGTTTCTTCTTCCATCCAGAAATGTGGGATTAATTTTGTGCAAGAATCTCAACCTCCGCCTGGCAAACTGATGTCTAGCTGGTTTGTGTATAATGCACACACCTGACCTCAAACAGGCGAGAGGCTGTGTCTCGCAAACTGCCATGAAAACCCCAACTGAGATGCATATTCTGAATGTGTCTCAGTTGTTTAGGTTCTAACCTAACCAAAGAAACAGCTTGAAGTTAACACACTGTAAACACTGAGGAGATAGTGTAGGTTTATTTATATGAGCCCAACTGCAGTCGCTTAATGAAAAACACAGTGTAACAGAGTGACAGTGGCCTATGAGCAGTCATTGCACACTGTGCAGCTACTTCAATAATTCACTGCTGCACAGACACAGCAAGTATTCTGGCTCTGTGGCAATGCATGACACAGCAAAACATAAACGTAATGGAAATAAAAATGGCTTCATTTTCCTTTCTCTCGACTTGCAGTATGACGGCCAGACCTGTAAGTTGTCTTCAGTAAGTGATGTTCTGACTCTATGTATGAAATGTCCTTTCCACTGGTCACTGTTTTCTTTCACATCTTTCATGTTTTTACTGCTGCTTGTGTACAGTTTCTTTCCCTAATGTTTTCCATCTGTCTGAAATGTTTGCCACCTCTGAATCCCTCCTGAATCATGTGCAGAAAACTTCAGCTAAGTTTGTTCCCTCTAAGCCACTAGTAGAATTGGCCAACTAAGTCCTTGCCATTATACCTAAATATGAGAAGTTTATTTCCTACATCATATATATTGAAGTACACAGAGTGCATTATAATGTAATTATCCATGAGAGTGAGTGCACCACACATGGCTGCCATGAAATGGTCAATGTTTTAGCAAGTTTAGCACATTTTCTTGAAAATAGGACACACTTAAAACCTTGTGCCTTCAAAGTGAGAGTTTAACTTTTGATAGTTATAAGCACATTCTTCAACTTACAATGGACAAACATCTTTCACAGTAGCACAAAAGCTAACAATGTAATTGCCCAGTCAGGGGGTTTTCGTGCTTAGCTTTATCTGGTTATGGTGGCTAATGCTAGCATAATATTTCTGGTTCAGTTTGCTGATTTTACAGCTTTTCTCCTACTATTTTACCATTGTACTGTAACAGTCACTGACCATTTAGCAAAAGTTACATGGGTCCACTTTAATGTTGTTTGATGTTGCTGAAAGTGAAGTTGAAAGTGAGGCCTGCGTGACCGTTCAGGCTCAGTTTGATAGCTTAAATATTTTGAATTTTAGTTGCAGGCCTGTGACCTGAGAGTGAGTTTGTTCGAATCTCCTGTCATGGTAAGCAATTTTGAATTTGGGGGAAGTGAACAAATGAATGCATTTCCTTCCCTCTACAACTACCACTGAAATGCCTTAAGGCAATGGGGCTGCTGGTAGAAGCGGACTCGGGGGCAGCTCTCAGGTCTAAATATGTGAGTGAGTGTGAAATCGAAGGTTGATGAAATCAAGTGGGTTCCCTCAATCCGCCTTCTCTGCATAAATATAGGTTAAAAACCATGAGCCATCTCTTTTCTCTTTTCCTCTCTTCGCCCTTTCTCTGCTCTTGCACTTTTATGCCTTCCTCCTTTCTGCGCTCAAAGGCAGCAGTACGCCCATTAACATTTAACTATACATGGTTAATGATGCTGTCCTTCTGTAAGTTTAATCCTCTGCTTGTTTCATGGGCGTATCATCCAGCAACTGATCTGCAACGCAACAGACTGTAAGCAGGGAACACACACACACACAAAGCCACACAGTTTTGACAAGAGACTTATTAAACAGGCTTGTAAAATTATCTCTGAACCCTCCCTGTCCTGCTTTCAAACTGCCTCCATCAGGTACAAACTGCTTCCATTCAGTGAATCTTTACAACTGAGGAAATGAGGAGGGCGGTAAGTGAGAGCACACTTTATGTCTACACTTAGTCTTAATTCATTAAGTCTGTGAATTCACTGTGAATGTCGGTCAGTGCACTATAAGTGTCTATGTAATTGGGACAAATAAAGTCTTGAATAGTGAACCGCACACACACACACACACACACACACACACACACACACACACACACACCCGTGGATGCACAAACAGACATGAGTGTGGGCTCCCTGCTGACAGACACACAAGGCCATTTAGTATTCACAGAAGAAAACAGACAACAAGGACAATATGAGGTACAAGACAGACAGAAAGAAAGTGGGAGACAAAGACAAGAGGAGGCGGAAACAGAAACAAAAGCTCTGTAGGGAGCAGACGCATATAAGAGTGAGTTTTCGTGTCCTGGCCTCTCACTCTGACAGTTGACTTTAGAAGAATTTGCACAAGACTGAAAGTCTTTCTTGGCTGTGGGGGAACCTAGTGACACCAGGGAGTCTGCCATTATGCAGTAAGACCTTCACCAATTAAGACACCCTCCAACTTACCAATTTACACACACACACACACACACACACACACACACACACACACACACACACACACACACACACACACACACACACACATAAAGCTATCCTGTCCTTTCTCCCTTCCTCATCCCAGGCCCCACCCCCAACTCCCCACAGGCCTTTTCCAGCTCTCACAGAGGACACGTTCTCCCAAACTGTCATATTGCACCCATTGTCAAGTGGGAAATGCTGCATAAGTGGCTGAAAATTATTTAGCAGTTTCATCTGGTTCAAATTGGGGATAGGTAATTATGAAATGTGAATTGTATTTTTTTTTTTTATGTTTCTCAGACACAGAGTTTCTGTTATGCCTCATTTTCACTCTTCTTGTCAGTGAGAATATTTATCTTTGCAGTGGCAGAGGAAGATCTCTGATCTCTGTAACTGATAATACACCTAAAGCACAGTATTATCAGTGCAATATACCTACATTTACTTCAACTCTGTTAAAGGTGGACATCATTTTATGTACTTAACATTCTGCTAGATAGTTTCACCTATAATAATGTATCACATTATCTTAGTTAATCATATTTTTTGCACCTAAAATCTGAAATCTACAAAGTAACCAGAATTACACTGATTCACTGTGAAATTGTAGGGACTGAATGCCTCTGGCTGGAAGTGGAGAAGAAGTGTACATCTACATAAACTATAAGTAAAGTACTTCAAACTGCAGTTGAGCAAGTAAATGTACTTAGTAACTCTCCATGACAGGCATTAATTAGATTGCTGATTGTCTTGGATACCGTCATTCACCTTATTTATCCTCTGCCTCTCTCACTCCATCATCCAGTGTAAAGTAACTAAATTCATTTATTCATGAGAGACACTTTTACTTAACTTGAGTATTTTCATTTTATGCAACTTTATATTTCT